>NC_069672.1:17227299-17390101 GCF_027244095.1 Hemicordylus capensis
GCCCCCCTGGGGGGGGATGCACTGCCTGGACTGGGCTGGAGGAGAGAAAGGCCCTCTGGAACCACTAGAGAGCAGCACACTGGCGTGGTTGGCCAACACAGCCGTCCAATGTGGACATCTTTCCAAACAGGGCTGAAGGAAGAGAGAGGATGTGTGGAATCTCAGTCTGGAGACCTCCAGCTGCACAGAGGCTGATGCCCCCATCTCTCCTGGGGTTGGGTTTATTCCTCATTGCTTGGTCACCTTATAGCTGCATGAATGAATTCTAGTGGGCGCAGCCCGGAAGTACGGAGGGGACTGTCAAGAGCGAGGAGCCCCTTCCTTGCTCGGAACCCCGGTTTTCTAGAGCATAGAGAAGGCAGCAGAGTCCTGCAGACCTGTTGCTGTTTTTTCTAGAAGTTCTAAGCCTCACCTGGTTCCCCATGCTGGGATTTTAGCCTAGGGCAACACACCCTGGCTCAGAGAGAGAAGAACAGAGAGGATCTCTGGAGGGGAAAGAGCAGCAAACCTCTGAAAAGAAGGTCAGCCCTGCCTTTTATAGTCTCATTCTGCATTCCTGTTGTTGTCCTCATCCTCTCCAAGTCCAGTGCAGGAGATTGAGGGAATATAGGAAGGAGATTGGGGGGAGGAGGAAATCGGCTGGGATTTGTGCTCACAAATAGGCTCAGTCTGTGTCGGTCTCCAGAACCTGCTCTCAGTGGCTTAATCCTGGAACTTGTGGGGTGGGTCATTAAGAATATGTTGGTTTTTTGAGCATGTGGAGAAGAAGAATGCCTCCAAGGAGCGACCTCAGCCAGCCCTATGCATCCAGAGTCAGGGCTTTGGGGACGTGCACAAGTGAGCCCTGGCATCTACCATTACTGGGATTTTATTTTTTTAACTTTTGAAACTATGCACCATGCACATGCCTGTTCTTATTTTGGTTTAGAGCATCTAGCCCTGGAGAAGAGCTAACGTAAAAGCTTGTACCAGTCTATGCTTGTTGAGCCAGGATAGCTCTTAAAAATCTGTGGTCCCTCCCCACTGGCGGAGCTGCCATCTTCCATTAATGGATGTCCTGTCCACGAGGGGGCACCCCAAGGCCATGTTCCTTTCGCTGAATTAACCTAGCAAAGGGTCTCAGTCAAGGGATTTATTCTTCTGGGTAGCCTCCTTGCTCCTTTGTTTTCAAAGCATGTGGGTCCTTCTTTGTATGAAGCTGCTTTCTATCATATATCTATTATGGCATCTCAATCTTTTTTTTTTTTTAATCTATTATTGCATCTATAAAAAACAAATATGAAGTGGGTTAATTTGGATCTTTCCCAGAATTGTTTGGGTTGGGATGTCTCTGCACATTCAACTTAATTCTTTGCTATTTCAATAGCTTCCTTTCTCTTATTTTTATATTTGCTTGGGTATTTGTACCCTTATGAAACAATAAAATGTAGAGAAAGCTGTTGGATATATTCCTTTATGCCCACCAAAACATCTCAGAGTGACTATTGTACTGTACTGTCTGAAAATCCTTTTAAAGTACACTTGATTAAAATCTGACTTGAAATGTATGGGCATCTTTGTGTTTGGTCTGGGCAATACGGATAATATAATTGATAAGGTGTTATTAGCTGGTTAAATCAGTCGCAAGAGTCCAAAAGTCTGGAATGTTGTGGGGGTCAGAGTTTAAAGGGCCCGGATTGGGGGCAGGTGGCCCGCTGGGTCCTGGGCATTTTGGTTATTTTCAGACTTTGAAAGCTGCTTCCAGATGAGAGGAAATGAGTTTGTTTTTATTTGCTTGGGCTGGGGTGTGTGTGTGTATGTGTGCAGGGCTCTGTAAATCTTATTTCTTCATTCCAAGCTTATGGCATTATGGAACAGAGAGAAACTGAGCATGCGGATTGTGCATCAAAGTGGTTAAAGGGGCTGCAAAGGCAAAACAAGGTTTTCAGTCAATATTGATTGATCATACTTCAAAAATCACAATACAGCAAAGGCAAACGAAGGGACTCTCAAGCTGAATCAGCGAGAGGGAATGGCAAAGATGGTTCTTGCAGTGGGGTGCCATTTGCTCTAGGGCTGGATGAGGGCGCAAGCAGAAGCCTTAGGTGCTGAACCCCCCTGCCACTGGGGCCCCTGCTGGGGATATTGCGGGCCCTGGGAGCAAGGTGGTGACGGCAGGGCCGTTGTCGGGGTCCTTCTCCCACTGGCACGCTGGGATCAGCCAGGAAGGAGTGAGCCTCCTGCCCCTCTCGCCTGTGTGCCGCTTTCTGTGTGAAATGGCCCCCCCCTCTGCTTGGCTTTCTTCGCGAATGGGGCAGACGCGCCAGTCAACAGGGCCGCTCGCTGCCTCTGCGTGGCGCTGGGCTTGGGAGAGGCCTCGGCCCGCCATCCTATGCTTGTGCCACAGCCTCGCTGGCTAGCGGTCCTCGTCTCCCTCCATTTCCTCTGGCTAAAGCAGGGGCAGTTGTGAAGGTGGGACACCCATTGATTCCGTCTGAGCGCATGCGCACTGTGGAACGGGATGCAGCGGGTTCTTTCAGTGGGAAGGCGGGCATGCTGGAGGGGGTGATATGGGGCACGCTTGCTCTGCCCTCGGAGGCATTTCGCTGGAGAGAAGGCGAGTGCCGTCGGATGCCCTCGGGCATAAAATGCCATGTCTGCCTCTGTCTGCAAGGCGCCCGGGTGATGATTAGGACTGTCTAAAGCCTGGGGTGTGTTTGCGTCTCTCCCTCAAAACACAGCCGCTGAAATCTGAAATCTGCCTCTGCAGTGGCCGTACCGCCAGACAGAGAAGGCAACGCTGGGCTCGGAGAGTCACTTTCCATAGCAGAAGCCCCTAGAGCGAGGGCTGGCAGTAGCCACCAGGAACAGGACTACGGACCCCCCCCCCCCCCCGCTGCTTTTTAACATGATTTAACAGTCCCTGGACTAGGCAAAGCTGTATTTCCAGCAGCAACCAGGAATGCTGCTATACTTGCCGAAAGCATGGTCTGTTTGCGAAGGTGATGAGGTGCAACGGTGCATTCTCGAATGTTCGCCGTTTCTGGGAGCGCATACTCCAAGTTGCAGAGCACCACATGATTTGTGTCTTCAGCAGTGCGCATTGGTTCAGAAATAAGCCCTGCTTTGTTCCGTAGATATGACTCCCCCCCTATCTAGTATCTCCGGAGTGATATTACTCCCTGAATCTGCTTGGGGTTTCAGCAAACGGCCTTTCATCTTCTATGACACGCCTGGCAAAAATATGTGTGGCCGAAGTTTTCGAACGCCCGCTCACTGGGCAAAGGGGCACCTTTTCAATGTGGCGATTCCCTTGTATTGAGCAGGGGGAGAGCAGCTGGCCCTCTCCACCCCCAGCACAGCATCCCTCCGGGGACTGTTGCTGGGGTCTGCCTTGCGTTCCTTTTTAGCTCGTGAGCCCTTTGGGGGACAGGGATCCATCTTTATGTGTTTATTTTATTCTTTCTCTATGTGTAAGCCGCTTTGGGAACTTTCTGGTTGGAAAGCGGTACATAAATATGTGTGGTGGTGGTTACATTAATCAGTGCCACAGAGACCGTAGCAGGCTGGGGAACTCCCCGAGTCGTCCTCGCCCCAAGGGGCAGCCGCCGCCCAGGCCGGATGGGGCTTCCTGGGCAGTGTGGGGGAGTTGGGGAGGTTGGGCGCCAGCTCGGATCCCAGGACCTCGGCTGCAGTCGGGGGGGGGGCGGTGCTGCTCCTACTCCCAAGGCTGCGGAAAGGGGCTCCTGGGCCGCCATGTGGCTTCGGAAGGCCATCTGGCCAATACAGCCGGGCCTCCACGGGCAGTAAGTAGCCTCTGGCCCCCCTCTCAGCAAGGGGGGGGGGTCGCTGCTGCTGCTGCTGCTGCCTGCAGAGCCCACTCCTGCAGCAGAGGCAGAAGCTGGCACCACCAGGTGGGCCACTCTCCAGTCCCAGGCGGGAGGGGGGCGGGGGTGGGAGGGTTGCTGCTGCCTGCTGGGGCTGCCCCTCCTCGCTCCAGGCCTGGCCGCTCTCCAGCCAGGGAGGGACCAGCAGCAGCAGCAGCCTCCTCCTCGCCCCGGGGGAGGTTTCCATGCCCCCTGGATCTTGCACCACATCTTGGAAGGAAACCGGGGGCGGGCGGGCGGGCAGGGGTGTCTCCTCCAACAACAGACTCAGGCTGCAGCAGCAGCAGCAGCTGCCCCGCCAGTGTGGTGCGTTTGCACCCCACACACGCGAAGAAGCACCGCCACGTGTGAGCGAGAGAAACCGGGGACGGGCCAGAGGCAGGGCGGCGGCGGCGGCGGCGCCTCGGGGTCCAACGGGGGTGCTCGTGAGTGTGCGTGTGCGCACGCGCGAGCGGAGAGCAAGCGCAGCAGCGCCCCCGCTTCCCGCTCAGCGGCCGCCCCGGGTACTGCAGCTACGCCGAGCCCGCCTGGCCGGGCTTCCCCAATCCTCGCGCCACAAAATGGCGGCCCAGCCCGACCAGGAAGGCGACAAAATGGCGCCCGCGGGGAGCAGCAGCAGCAGCAGCAGCGCCAGGGACACCCGCCTGCTCTGCAGTCGGCCTCTTGTTGTTGTTGTTGTTGTTTTGGGTTAAGGGACAGAATGTGCAGCAGCAGCAGCAGCAGCAGCAGCAGGGCAGCTTCCCGAACTCCCCTTCTAAAAGGGGGGGGGCTCAAATGTGCCTCCCCGAGCTTGCAATGCGAGCCATGATGATGATGATGGGGGGGCTCCTTCCGTGGGCCTGGCCATGGCCGCATCCCCCCCCCGCAGCCCTTCCGTGGTGGCGCCTCCTCCCTGCTCGCTCTTCTACCCCCCCCCCCCGCTTCTCCTCCAGCGCCGCCGCCGCCTCCTGTTTTCTTTCTGAATCTCCCACCATGGCGGCGGTGGGGGGCAGCTCTTGCCTCCCTCCTCCCTCCAAATCATGGGGGGTCGCTTTGTTCACTGCATCATTGCCCCCCCCCCGCATAGACTCCTGTCTTGGGCCACATTCTGCAAAGGCATCCATCGATTCTCCTCCCCAAACAAAAAGCAGCAGCAGCAGCAGCAAGTGCCTTTATTCCAACCAGCCAACAGAAGGCGGGGGGGGGGCAGGATATGATGATGATCCCCCTTCCCAGGCGGCCTTTCCAGCAAGACTTGTTTCTCCCACATCCTTGCCCACCCCCCGCTTTGCAGGTGCCCCCCCCCCACAGACACACAGAGCCCGTCTTTCTGCCCGGGAGTGCTGGAGATCAGGGCGGCCTGGGCTCTGTTTTGGCAACACGGCCGCTGCTCGGATGCTGCCCCCTCGGCCACCTGCAGCCGCCCTCCATCACCTTGGGGGTCCCTTCAGCAGCATCCCGACTGGGTTTGTTTTTGCACCAGCGTGGTCGTGGTTTGCAATGTAGCATTTTTGTGCACCCCCCCCCCAAGAAAGGATGCGCCCCCTCCTCAAACAGCACCCCATGCCTTTCCCTTTCCTTCTGACACTCTCTGGCTAGAAACCACCACAGAACAAGCTGCTGCTGCTGCCAAGAGATCAACCAGCGCCATCCTGCCTGCAGCTGCCCTCTCTGTAGGCCCATTCAGTGCTTTACGGATCTTCCCCGCCAACCCCTCTCTAGTGCCCCTGAAACCAAACTGTTAAATAGAGACACACACACACACACACACACCCTCTTACTCTTCCCAAAAGGCAGGTCTTTCCCTTGCACACAGATGCTTCCTTGCTGTTAGGTTACCTTTGCAATGCTCCATTTGGCATTTAACAGTAATACATCCTAAACGCCGAAGGAAAACACCACCACAAAAGAAAGAGACAGAGTCAAAAAGACCACTGCAAGCCCTTCGTTAAAAAAGCAACAGGAAAAAAGACATCCAGGCATGATTCGGTCTTTAACGGTTTTTCCGATTTAGTCCACTGTGGTGCAGATTCCCCCCTCCCATGGAGATAATTGGGAAAGAGACTGTGCTTTTCTGGAAAGCAAAAAGAAAAACAGAGAGTCGCACCACCCTGGCGTTGCAGAAGCAACAAGATGGTCTGTGCCAGGCAAAGAATTCAGTGTGCAGCGCAGAGTGAATGGTGTGCGGCAGCCCCCCACTCCCCCCGTCCGGTCCAAGAGGATCCTGCTTAGTTCCGCCAGGCTCTTGCTCCAGACCTCCCCACGTCTGCTTGGCTGGGGCTTTGTTTTGCATTTTGCTTATGTAAGGGCATGTGAAGGAGGCAGTGCGGCAGCCGGCCTGGCGGGGTGGAAGCTGCTCAGCCCAGAGAGAGAAAATGCTCCTGGCGTGCGCTCTGTGCTCTCTCCTCCTCCTCCTCCTCTGAGCGCACACAAGGCGGCTGTTGTTGTTTTTGCCTCCTTCCCTCTCCCCAGATTGGCTGCCTCCTTCCAGAAGTTTCGAAAGTCCTGCACCAGCGAGGAGGCTGCCGGTGGCTGCTTGCCGCCTCCTCCTCCTCCCCCCCCCCCGCCTTTCCCATTTCCCTCTCGCAGGTCTCTGCCGGGCCCTTTCTGGCCTGCCTGGGGGAGGAGGAGACGGGAAGGGAAGGGAGGAGGCTGTTCCACTGCAGCAGAGGCCCTTTTGCCGCATTGTGCAGCAGGTGGGGTTGGCTGCGGTGCAGGGAGGGAGGGAGGGAGGGAAATCAGAGCACACAAGGGGGGCCTTTGTGTTCTGAGCATGCCCAGAGGCACACCAGCCAGCCTGCCACTCAGCCCAAGAGGGAGGAGGCAGAAGAATGGTGGCGGGGGGGGCTGTATTCCCCCCCCCACCCCTGTTGTTTTCTCCAGCCCACCCATGTTGCAAGCTGGGCTGGCCAAGCCTTCCCATTCCTCCGCAGACTCTCTGAAGGCGCATACAGGGTGTTGGTGCCTTTCCAGGCTGTGCAGCACGAGATGCCTTCTTATGAGGACAGAGAGCTGGTGGCGGAAGCTCTCATTTGTTTGGCCAGGCTTCACGGGGGGCAGGCTCCATCTTGGCACATGCCAACGCTGGGCAGGGATGGCGGGTGGAATGGACGGGGTCCGCACGCTTTGGGGATGTCGGGGGGGGCAAGCAGATGAGAGCGTGCTGTGTGCAGCTCCCACTGAGGCCTGGCGCAGCTTGAATGCCTGTTGGGGCCAGCGGGGCCGCTTTTTTGACTGGCTCCTGCAGCGATGGCTTTGAGGGCGGTTCAGCACGCTGGCATACACGAGAGGGAGCGGGGTGATGCTGAGAGAGTGGCAGGCCTGTGGGGAAGCCAGCCGCTGGGTGGCCGTGGGCCAGTCACCCACTCGTAGCCTGCCCCCCCACCTCACCTTGCTATTCAAGGCAGAAGGACAGAGCAGGAGGAGGATGCTTTCCCCCAGTCAGTCGGCAACTCTGAGTTGGGGTGCAGCCATAAGTGCACAACGGTGGTCACCACCACCACCACCACCACAGTGCGGCACCCTTCTCTGAGCCCCCTGAAATCCCTTCACTATTACAAAGTACCCCCCAGCCAAACCTCGCTGATGTCTCCCCAGTCCCCACTTCTTCTGGGGGATGGAAGAGGAGACTTTGGTGCCCATTTCTGGCCCCTCAAGGAGAAGAGGCGTTAGACCGCCGAGGCTTGGCCGTAATGGGCATTTCGGTGCCCCTGCAAAGCTCCAAGCGCCCAGAGGAGGCCCCCAAGCGATGAGCTGGGTGGTTTTACCGACCGTCTGTTCTCTTTTGTGGGTTTAAAACTTGTAGACTGCTGCTTCCTGTGACTCAAAGCATGTACGTGATGTTTGTTTTGTATCTTACTGTGTGTATGTGTGTGCGTAACACATACACACAAACATACATAAATTGTATTGTGTGTATATAGTTGCATGGGATATTGCTATAATATTTTTAATTGGTATGAATTTAAAATTAACATTGCCCCTTTTCTTTTGCCTAATTAAAAGAGAACAAAACCTAATTTTAGGCTGTTCGACCTTATTACTTTGTAATTAATGTTACAAAGTTCGTATTCAGTGCAGTATTCCCTTTGGAAACATGTCAGTGAAAATTCCTCAAATAGATTGTATTTTTGAGAGTGGGGCAGGAAACGAAGGGGTCTGGCTAATGTAAAGCTGGTGTGGCTGGTTTGCTTTTGTTGGGGGGCTGTGGGGTCAGTCCTTGTTTTTCCTGAGCAGTGGGAAATTGAGGACCAATTTTTCAGAATGCTTCCCTCATTCTGGCCATTTCTTCCAAAAGTCCATGCCACAACATTTGGCTAGTCTCTTGGGTAGTATCTGCTTTCTAAGGCAGTGTTCTTTCGGAGGAGGAAAAGAGGGAATCCTCTGGGATTCTCAGACAGAGCAATACGCTGAGTGTCTGAAGGCAGAACCGGCCATATACACAGCACACAAGATCAGTGCAGGGCTCCAGTTCAGCTTTCCTACTCTTGGGGAATCCATCCCACGTGCCTTTTCAAGAGGGTGAGATCCTTTGGGACACGGGATCATTTTTTAAATCATCATCCTTACCTTATAAACTGCTTTGGAAAAAACGTTCTTTGTGGAAAAATGGTATAAATGTATGAATAATAGCAGTACACATCAGTCTAGCCATGGCTAACCTGCTCATGGATCTCAGTTTCCTTTATGTTCAGTAGTACAACTGAGACACAGTTTCAGTCCACTGCTTGACAAGGTATCTTCTGTTCTAGGAAAGGCCTCCTCCAGCTCCCTCTCTGTCGGATGTGGGTGGGTCCACATGGACCCTGCTTTTCAGAATCAGTGGTCCTCCCTGTTGCTCTTCGTAGTGCAGGCTTAGGTGCTGTCTTCACACCCTGCTCATACTTGGAGGTGGTGGGTGGTTTTCAGTTAAATTATCAGAAGGGTACAAATTATCTGCTTCCTCAGATCGTAAGTATAGTTTGTATCACATCAAGCACAGGGTATGGAGTGGATTCTAGGTGGTTCCCTCCAGTCTGCCGTTCCTTGCAACAAACTGAATGCCTTGTGGGACAATCTAGAATGGGTCACTCATTCCACACGCCCAGTTGTGTCCGTTGAAGTCTCTTCACAGTTGCCAGCACCTCGAATGCATTTGCTCCTCTTGTAGCCCAAGCCACCTGGGCACATTCTACACAGCAACAGAGCTTTCTTTGAGTGCAGCAGGACCGTCGAGGTCTATTCCGGATCCTGGTGTGTTTTCGTCTTCTAAACTGCAGAACTACTCACACACGGCATAGACTGATTGAAAGGAGCATGAATTCTGCAGTGATGCAGCAGCCAGGCTCTTCCGTGGGCGGATATTTGGGACTTGCACAAGCAGCTCACTAGCCGCTCTCTCTCCCGGTTTGCAGCAGTTTGGGAATGAGAGCCTTGCTGTCACTTTGCCGCCCTTGGCCTGGAAGCAGCAGCAGCAGCAGGAGGAGTTTTTTTCTGCCGCATTCCGTGGTTGGAGCTGACCCACTTCTGACCTGCTACCCTGAATCCAGGGGAAGGGCTCTGTAGTGAGAGGGAACAACAAGGTGTCTGGGACTCTAGTGAGAGCCTCTGAGAAGAGGCTATGCAATGGCGAAGGGGAGGCAGAGGCTGGCAGGGCTGCTTGGAGAGGCTTGGCAGGCCTATGTTTCAGTGCTGTTCAGGCTTCACAATCTGCCCCTTTGCTTGCTGGCAGCCATCACACTGCAGTGGAGCAGGTCTCTGGCAAGGCAGTGGGGCGTCCCTCTTGCCACCTCGGGTGTGCCTGCGAATGGCACCCCAGAGCGGGGCAGGAGGAGGCTGGGAACGCTTTCTCTCTGTGTCCTTGCGGAGGACATTTTTGTGGCAAGCTTTGAATCCTGTTATACGTTAAGTAGCTGCCGGTGCTTAATTTCTAGAGGAAGAAGTGCTGGAGCTTGCATTGGCTAAAAAGCCACTCCTTTGACCCAGAAGTCTGTGACCCTAAGCCCCAGGGTGTGAGATCTCCCTGTGGTTGCTCAGCAGTAAGGGAAATCTTCTTTGCAATTGTTCAGAGGCAGAATATGATTGTTGGTGGCATTGTTAAAACAAGGCAATGGACTCTGCAGCTGTTCATCTCATCAAGCGGCATTGTAAGTAGTGGACGACATGCTGACTAAATTGACTAGAGGAAGTCCAGTGAAATGTAGTAGTCCTTTTACGTAACTCCTGAGTAGTACCACTGAGTAACTTAGGATGGATGTGCGCTTTCAAGCTCTGTAAGCAAGTGTTAATTTTCCTCTCATTAACCCCCCCTCCCTCCCCAATGTTTTGAGTGGTCTGTGGAGGCACCTGCAGTGGTGTGTGAGTGGTGTGTAATTGTCTTCGTGAGGGAATGCCCCCGAGAAGGAATTCATACCCCAGTGGCATAAGCATACTGAACCTTCGCTTTAAAGAAATAATGATCATAACACAAAGCCTTGAAGTATCATCGAATTACAGTAGTCAAGTTGCAAGGGACATCCAGCTGAATTCTCAAGGTATTGCTACTCCCAACTCTCTGGAAACTGGAAATGAACACCTCAGATGGGCTCCCTCTGTGGCCCCCCTGCTGGCGGTACAGATGGCCTTTTCAATCTGTGTGAAAAACCTCTGAGGGGAGAGGAAGCCATGGTGCCTGAGAAGAGACGCAAGGGGCAGAAGGTAAAGGCAAAGGGTGCCCTCGAGTTGATTTTGACTCCTGGTGCCCACAGACTAGCCCTGAGTTTTGACTTTGGTAGAATGCAGGAGGGGCTGGCCACGGCCATCTCCCACGCAGTATGAGATGATGCCTTTCAGCATCTTCCTATCTCGCTGCTGCCTGATATAGGTGTTTCCCATAGTCCGGGAAACATACCAGCAGGGATTTGAACTGGCAACCTTCTGCCTGTTAGTCAAAACATTTCCCTGCTGGACCGAAACCTGTGTTAAAATGTGAGGGCAGGATCACTCTTCTTGTGGGAAGGAAGATGTCCCCCTGGCCTGAAAGCCGAGGCTACAATGAACTGGCCCGTTTTCCAAATGCCACAGGAGCCTCCCTGCAGCTCTGGGAGACCAAAGGTGTCCAGCCAAGGAGGGCCTGGTTCCAAGCCAGAGTGGCCACTTCCCAGCTAGTCACTCCGAGAGCAGGACCTTGATGTGGCCTCACCTGTTTGAGGAGGCGGCCAGCCGGTCCTCCTCAAAACCTACTTTGGGATCGAATGAATGTGGTGCCTAACCCCGGCAGGTGCCCTGCTTCGTGGTGGGTGGCGGCGGCGGCAGCTTCCTCGAAGAGCTCCTCCCAGGAAGGGCCCCAGCCGCTCCACGTCCTTCTCCAGACATCTCCCGTGTAAGGGAGGCCCCACTTTGGCAGCTGCGGCTGGGGCTGCCATTCACAAGGGAGGCCTTGTCTGTAAGCAAGCAGACTCCCCCCGCCCCCCCAGCCTCTCTTGATTAGGACCCCCAGCATGGGAGGGATCCTCCTGCCGGGAGGGCCCTACGGACGGACCCCCCTGAGGCCGAGGCCGGGGTGGGAGGGGGTGGGGGGCGATGCAGAGAGGGAGAGGGGGGAGGCGGCGGCGGCTTCTTCATCCCGAGGACGGGCGTCGTGCAGAGCGCGCCTCCCCCCCCGCCCAGGCCGGGCCAAGGGTCCCCTCCCATGTCCGGAAAAGAGACCAGGCTTGACAAGACTCCGCCTCGAGTCTCTGGGCCGGGCGGGCGGGCGGGTAGGTGGCTGCTTGCAACCCGCCCAGAGATGCGCGTGGGGGGCGGCCGCGGGGGCAGAGTGTGTAGAGACCGGTTTGCATGGGGCGCCCAGCCTCGGAGCCTCTCTGGGGGGGGAGGAGGAGGAAGAGGGGGGGGGGGGCTGCCACAGCGAGCATCTAAAAGGCACGAAGAGGTGAAAACCAGGAGAGACAGACACGCATTCGCATTCACAAATGCGGGCTGACGACTCCCACGCGCCCGCTCGCGGGGGGGGGGAGGGAGGGAGGGAGGAGCTTCTCCCCCTCCCCCCCCCCCACTTGGCAATTTCCCACAAACTGCTGCAGCAGCGCTAAGAGGAGAAGAAAGGCTCGCGGCGGCCTCAGGCGTGGGGCGCCTGCGCAGAAGAAGCACGCACGCGCAAAGGAGCGAGTCAGGGAGGCGGCAGCGGCAGGCCAGCGTTCTGCGCCTGCGCGGCGAGGCGTACTGGGGACAGCGGGATTCTCTCACCCCTCCCCCACACCCGCCTCCGCAGCTCGCGCTGCCGCCCCCGCCCCGTGGGACGACCGCGCATGTGCCTACCCTCCCCCCTCCCTTAGTGTTCCGTGCGCATGTGCATTCCCACCCCTCCCTCTCCCGTTTACTCTCGAACACGCATGCGCTTGCCTTTGTTATTATTAATTAGTAATAATAAACTGCTCTCCCTTCCCCCCCATTAACAATTTCGTCTGTGGTTTAAATAAACTATTCCTAACTTACAATTTTCAGACAGAGATTGCAGGTTTTACGTTTGAATAGCGTAAAAATAAATGCGCATGCTCACCCTCCCTGCCTCACACCTTTACTTAGCACCGCGCATGCGCTCGTTTTTGTCTCCTTCCTCTTAATTTTTTTTTTTTTTTTTAGCAATTTTATTAGAGGTTTAGTAAAATACGTTTTTGGTCTTTTTTCCAGTGCGCGCGCACTCCCTCGCTCCCAGGTGCGCATGCGCCTATTCCCCCCTTTTAATGAACCATTTTTATTAGCGAAACAATGTTGAGAAACATTGACCGTTCTTAAACCAGCCTGCCCTTGACTCGCGAGTGCGCGTGCGCCGATTCCCCCATGACTTCAGAACGCGCGTGCGCGGTCTCCCCCTCCTTGCTCGGTCTTCTCCGCGCGCCCGGCCATCCAATGAGCGGCGAGCCCTGAAGCCTCCAGAACGAGATTGCCGGTGAGGACGGCCCGCCTTTCGCCGCCTAGTGCGCATGCGCCGCCGCCGAGGGGAGATCGGGAAGGAGCACTGAGGAGAAGGAAGAAGAAGCAGCAGCAGCAGCAGCAGCTGAAGAAGCAACAGCAGCGGAGGAAGAGGAGGAGGAGGAAGAACAGGAGAGGAGGAGGAGGAGGAGGGGGGAAGAAGAGCAGCCGCAGCAGCAGCCCGCGCTCGCCTCAGCAGCAGCAGCAGCAGGAGGGGGAGGAGGACGACGACGAGGCAGGCGAGGGGGCCCCGGTGGGATGGTGGCCCCCGCCGGCCCCAGCACCGCGGAGGGAGGCGGCGGCAGCAGCAGCAGCAGCAGCAGCAGCCGGGAGGGCCCTCCTCCTCCTCTTCTTCTTCATCACCACCACCACCACCATCATCATCATCACCCTCTCCCCCCTCCTCCCCCCCCTCCGCCTCCCCCCCATCTGCGGCGCCCGCCACCAGGAGCAGGAAGCGGCGGCGGCGGCCGGTGGAGGCGGCGGGGGCTGCTGCTGCTCCTCCTCCCCCCGCTGGCGGCGGCGGCGGCGGCGCTGAGCTGAGGCGGGCCCAGAGCCGGGGCGGCGGCGGCGGCGGCGGAGCGCCCATCAGCGGCCTCGGCCTCGGCCTCAGCATGGTCCGGGAGACCAGGCACCTCTGGGTGGGCAACTTGCCGGAGAACGTCCGCGAGGAGAAGATCATCGAGCACTTCAAGCGGTGAGTCCGGCTGTGGGGGGAGGGGCGAGGGGGGCGCCGATCTTCCTCCGGAGGGGGCTGGGGGGAGGGAGGGAGGAGGGAGGGGGGAGGGAGAGTGGTCCTCCCGCCAGAACCGAGTCTTGGCGGGGGGGGGAGGTTCATGCCTCTCCAGGCCGAGGAGGCCAGCTGCAAAAGAGAGCCACCTCCCCCCCCCCGAGATGAGCACTTGGGGGGTGGATGGGGTGGGAGGTAGAAGGGAATCCCCGGCTGAGAAAGCGGGGGAGGGGGCAGGTGTTGGGAGGGATCAGGGTGCTGTGGACCCCCTAGAGCACAGAGGGCGGGCTTGGGTGGGAGTTGTCAGAGGGGCTCTGGAGGAGCCAAGGGTCCCTTCCCAGCGCCTGCCATCTCCAGGGTGCAGGGAGGGGAGCCCCACCTCTGAGAGGCCACTTCCAAAAAGAGTGTGTGGGTGTGAGAGTCTCTTTCTCTTGCATGGATTGTGTGAAAGTAGAAAGGAAGGTTGGAGATGGGACACCTGTGTGTGTTTGTGTGTGTGTGTGTGTGTGTGTACACAGCTAGGAAGGTGGTTAGCCCAAATGAAAAGCGGGATACAGAATTCTGGGCTAGGGGTGTGTGAAAAGGGGGAGCCTCAGACTGGACGTGGAGCAGAAGAGGGCATGCAGCGATCCTGGCTAAAGGAAGGCAATGTGGTGTTCCTTGTGTGGCTTCCTGCCTTGGAGTTACAACCTGGGATGGAAAACCCGTCTCTGAATATGATGACAACTGCTGCTGATACTCGCCCTGTGGACCTTGTGGAACCGTAAATACCTTGGACCCAAGGCGGAAGCTAGTTCAGGGGTGCTGCTCTTGGAAAAGGAGTATTGTGCATATGGATGCCATTCCACACTTGGAGTTCCAAAGATATGGAAGGATCTTCAGGGAAGAAGCTGCAAGCTAAAGATCATTCCAGGATGGGAGCATCAGATGAAGACCAAAGCCACCGCAGAGGACCTCAGCGGTATGGACTGGATTTTTCAAAGGGCGTTCTGGAATGGGCACCGCTTTTATCCAAAGGCATCTGAACTTATTTCCATTTTTCTACCAGTACTTCCTGCTGAAACAGAGGATTTGGGCTTGTAAAGGTATTTTGTAACCACAACATGCGTGGAATTATGATATTTTCAGGCGTGAACAGGTGACCATTGCGTACATCTTTTTTTTAAAAAAATTGTTTTTTAAAGTTGCTTGGCTCTTCTTTAAAACCAATCAGGGGATTTATGAACCAATAAATGGAGACCTTGGAAATTCAAGAGCCACTTCTGGTGACTAAAAACTGGAATTCTCCTTGAAATCAACTCGCGTTGCATTCCTCTGTTATGGAAGGAATTGCTACCTCTGAAGTCTGGATTGATATGGACTGAAGTCTGTTGGATTTACATAGCTTTTTTCATTGCATTAGCCTCGGTGCAGCAGAAATTGTGTGTGCTTGTCATTTTTTCATTTAGAAAGGAATCCGGACGGTTGCATTTTTCTCTTTGACTTAGTTGTGATTGCCTTGATGATATGCAAGTGTTGGGGTGTGGCTGTGGGTGTGTGGTGGTGGATCAAGTCTGGGTGACTGGCTGTAGGGATGAACACCAGATAATGGAATTTTCTGCTCCCATAACCGGAGCCTGTTACGGCATGGTGGAAGAGAACTCGGCTGTCCATTTCTGGAAGAGGGTTTTGGTCTGCTGAAATGGTTTCCACTTTGAGACCCCAAGAAGGCTTGTAACTTTTTTCCTTGTAATTTTCTTGCTGCTGTTTAGAGTAAGAAAATTATGGAGCCTCCTTAATGAGTCACCATGGGAAAAATAGCCTTGGTTGCTACTTCATGGGGAACAAGCTTGGCTGGTGAAGCCAGGGAGGAAGGGCAGTGAAATGGCCCAGCCCCATTAAAGGGAGGCTGTCTGGTGACTTGTTGGTTGACCCTCAGTATGGATTTAGAGTTGGGCCATATGGTGGAGTGCAGAGGGCTGTATATTTTGTGTCAGGATGCCTCCCTCTACGCCCCCCCCCCCCCGCAGTAGTTTGGATTTGATGGTGAGGGAAAGCAAGGGACCTGATCCACAGCAGGAAGTGTTATGTCAGGCCACTGGTGGCCGTTCCTGGTTCAGTCCTTGTTCATTGGCAAGGGGAGGAGAAAAGGCCCATGGCAGGTCTGCCTGTGCACTGGGAGCAAAGGTTCCTTCCTCCCCCCCTGTGGTTTCCCTCCCCTGCCCTGTCTGTTCCAGTGCTTGGTTGCTGCGTGAGAAGGCGCACCAGCCCGTGAGCTGCAGGGCTCTGCCGCATGGGCTGGGATCCACAGCAGGCAGCCCAGAGAGGCTGCGCTCCTCCCCCCCCCACCCCCGTGTCCCTTGGCCAGCCCTGCCTGTGGCCACAGGCGTTTTCCTGCTGCCCCTTTGGGCTGGGAGGGAGGGAGGCCGGGAAGGGACTCCTCTCCGAGTGCTGTGTAGTGCAGTGGTCTGGCTTGCCGGAATGACTTCTTAAAATGGCGGCCAGGACCCAGTTTGAACGAGCCGATCGAGTCGGAGGCTGCGGGCAGGGAGAGGTGGAGGAGCTGGCTGCACAGGGGCAGGGCGAGGGAGAGCTTCTCCCAGCTCCCTGCTTGTTGCCGCTGCAGAGCCTCCTCCCAAACATGCAGAGGGGAAGCGGTTGCTTGGAAAAGAGCAGTGGCTGCGGGGGGGGGGGGGGGCGTCCCTTCAGGTTTTGCGGAGGCTGAACTGCGGCCCCTGCCTCCTTCGCTCTGGGGATGTCGCCGTCATGTGCAGCTGATGATGCCAAAAGCCGAGTGGCGAGCAGAGACTTGGCAAAATTAATCTGAAGAGGTTGAGATCCAGTTGCAAGAAAGGAAGGCATACTTGCCCCAAACAGGGGGATATGCAGCGATGCAGATCTCGATCGCTGTTACATAAAACCTGAAGGAGTTGCCTTGTTCTGCCTGGAGGAATTGTCTCTTGCCTGGTGCTAAAAATACTGCTCGGCTCTTCAAAAGACACGTACAGCCAAAGAGACGGTGGCGGCATTCCAGTAATTCTGGTCCCGGGGTGACAGGGGAATACCGTAATGGGTTTGGGGGTTCTTGCTGCTGTGGTGTCTGATGGGCTTATGTGCCAAGGTCTCTGAAGGAGTCCTCAAGGGAGAATGAGATCTCTCTTCCCAGCATGTTTCCTCCTCTACGTGTTCTCTCAGAGCATTTTCAATACTGGGAAAAGTTGCCATGGTGCTGTTGCTTAGGGATGGTTCAGAAAAACGGAAGGATCTGAATTAATTGCCTCTTTAAAAAAATATATATGTATATATAAATATATATCTGAATGTGCCATCAGTTTGGATATAGGCCTTGAAATTGGTCTTGCGGGGGGGGGTGCATTTGGAGATGGACGGAGCTCTTTGACTCTCCTATGGGGATGACCTAAATATTCGGCTGCCTCTTCCGGAGCCGCTGCTCTGGCAAAATACACAACTGTGTTTTCCCTGGGCTTGAGCCCCGTGGACGGCCGAATGGAGAGCGAGCTGGAGTTTCCTCGGTTGGTGGGAGCCCATTCATTGTGAGAGCAAGGCTTCCTTTGTATGCCTGGGGGTGGGGGCGGGGAGGCGTTTCCCCAGAGCGGGCTGGCTCTCCTCCTGGGGCTTGGAAGGCCCTTTCCTGAGGCCTCACGGGTGGAAGAGACCCCGCTCTGCTTCAGCGGGAAGGCGGGGGGGGGTCCTTTGGGGAGGTAGCTGGGCTCTCTGCACAAGGTTCCCACCCCTCCCCCAGCCTGAGGAGAGAACAAAGAATGGGGCGAGCGGCTGAGCAAGCAGGAATTGCTACAGAGGCCAAGCCCCCCCCCCCCCCGCCCGGTTGCGGGATGGCCAGAACCAGCTCCTGCGTCTTTGGCATGCTTCTCCTGGTTTTGATCATCCCACCCCCACCCCCGTCAGTGCCTGGACTCTCAGGATAGGAGAAGCCATTTGGGGCTGGGGGGGCACTCCCTTTTTTGTCGGGGGGGGAGGGCATAGGGAGACAGGCAGCGCTGTGGTGGTTGGCCCTCTCCGGCTGGGTTGGGCCGTGGGTTAGGGGTGTCCTTGGAGAAGAGTGGGGTGGGCCCTGGTCTCCAGGCCCCCAGGTCAGTTTCTGGCGAGAAGGGCGACTTAGTGTCCAGAAGCACCCTCTGTGCTGCTCTCCCTCCAGGGAGCTCAGGGCGCCCCCTCTGCCTGCCTCTACACGTGGCCCTGTGAGGTGGGCTAGGCAGCGAGAGGGTGACTGGCCCCGCGTGGGCCCCCGGCCTTGAGTTCTGCCTGTGTGGCGCGTGGCACTGCGCAGCGTTTCCGAAGGGAGGGCACGGCGAGGGCCATGCTGCCGGTGTGACTTGGGGGCGAGAAGGGGGCCGGGTGGGGGGTGAGCAGAAATCTTCAGGCCTGCATGCCCTGGGCTTGGCTGCACCCCCCCCTCCCAGGTCCTGCAGGCGGGCCGTGGGGCCAGCCTCTTAAGGAGGGGTTTCCCCCAGTCCCTAGCCCCACTCCAGTATGTAGGGGGTGGGTGGGAGTCTTCTAGCCTGTCGGGCCTAGGCCTTCAAAGCCCCTCTCCTGCTCTGACGCCCTGGAGTCTGCTCCCCTTGATGGTTTCGCCTCGGAATTGGAGGAGCTGACCTGTGGTGACTGAAGATGCTGCGCCATTAAGAATTGTCCCGAAATTATTGTCACTGGAAATTCTGAAGTCATTTCCCACTATAGAAATAGATGCGCCGCACAGCCTGGAAGGCAAGGAGGCTAAATATAGCAACGTGTCCTCTGCACAAATGCAAAATGTCCGCATTTCCCTTGGATGAACGGAAGGGGAGAAAAACAAGAGCCCTCAGCGACTCCTGTTTTCATGATAAAGGCGAATGTTAGTTTTCCGTCTCTTACGTATGTCTGCTCTTCCTCAAAGGCCATTTTGGATCCAAAGGATATTGGCGGGGGGGGGGGAGCGGGCGCCTTGCCTTTGACAGCGGCAGCCTGTCCTTGTTTGGGGCCCGTGGGCATCTCAAGCAAGCAACGCACCAGCCCTGGCCCGACTGGCAGCTTCCAGTGCCTGTTTGGCCTCAAGATGGGGGCCTTCCTGCAGATTCTGCATCTTCTTGCTGGCAGCTTTCTGCTCCTGTTGGAGCCTTCCTCCACCTGCCAATGGATGAGCACGGTGGGGCGGTGCACTTTGGGGCATGTTTTGCACCCCTCGCAGCAGAGTGCATGTGTGTGCGTGCACGTGCATTTTCTCTCTGAGGACTGCACGGCCTTTGCTCGGTTAGTGGAAGCCCAGCCACACTTCCAGAGCTGCCAGGAGCGCGTTCTGGCAGCGGTTTAAGAGTTGCGCAAGAGCTGTTGTTTTGCAAGGGAGCCGGGAGGCTTTGGTGGTGCAGAGAGGGAGGAGGAGGAGGAGGAGGAGGACTACGTAGCACAGCAGAGCAAGTCCTGAGCCTGCGAGGAGGAGGCAGCGCAGAGATCCCCCAGGAGAGGAAAGAGCTGTGCTTGGGTTGCTGCTGGACTGCAGTCCCCGTCCCCCCCCCCCCCGGAATGACACTTCATCCCTTGGGGTGGGGCGGGGGGCCGGGACTGCCTTCTCCAGAGCCAGGCTCTGGGCCCTTCTGGCTCTCTTGGCTCTGCAGTGACCGGTCCCAGGCACTCTGCGTTTCCGCTATCACCGCCGCCACCCCCCCGCTACTTTGCTGGGTAGAGGATTCCTCGATCTCCCCGGCGGCTTCCTTGCTCTCCATTGGAGCCGGGTGGGGGGCGTCCAGGGTGTTTTGGCATCTAGTCCTAGGATGCAGCCCTGGAAAGTGGCGGCAGGGTTGACCTGCGTCTTGCCTTGCCTGCGGGGAGGGGCCGGGGGCACCACATGTCGCTCTCTGTGCTCTGGCAGACTTCTATAAATAACCCTCCAGAGAAAACCAAAGCCACAAACCAGCCAAGCCTCCAGAAGGTTTCTCTCAACCGGCGAAACGTATTTATCCTCGTTCTCGACTGCCTCCCCTAGATCTCTCTAGGCAGTGTTCAAAGCGACTCCTTGGAGGTATTTCCCGTAATCCTCACACGCAGCTGGGGCTTGGTGGGGGGCCCAACATGGGTTTCTGTCCCGAGCCTGCTTCCGAATGGCCGCCGGGGCAGTCCTGGCCTCTCTCTCCAGCCCGTCTTGAGGCCATCGGGTGAGCCCAGGGCAATCATTCCGCCATGGGGCCTGTTTGGCAAGGGGCTGGAGCACAGGCCCTTCGCCAGGAAAAGCTTGCCGATGGGTCCCAAACATGGCGCTGCAGGATCCGGCCCTGCTGAGCGCAAGGCGTCGACAGCAACAGCGTTCGTTATAGGCCGCTTTTCAACCAAAGGTCCCAAGGTGGTTTGCACAGAGACTCAATCTCAGAAGAAACCGAAGGCAGACCCCAGCCACAGCCCCTGGAGGGATGCTGTCCTGGGGACGGAGAGGGCCGCTTGCTCTCCCCCACTCAGGAAAGAGAATGGCCGCTTCCCCAAGGTTGACGTGGTCCTGGAGGGAGGGCTCTTCCCAGCACGCGTGAGAGTCAGACTGGGCCCGGTGGGCTGCGGGTGTGGCAGCCGCTTCCTAGGCGGGTCAGTCCTGGGTGCTCTTCAGGCTTGCAGCGGAATAAGAAGGGCCGGGCCTGCAGTGGCTGACTCCTGTGCCTCTGCCAGGCGGGCCTTGCTGCCCCCGGTCCCTCGAAACGGGGCTCTCCTCTAGGGCCTGGGCAGTGCGTGCTTTGAGCAGACGGCCCTGCCTGCCTGCCTGCCGGAGAGCATCAGTGTGGGGAGCAAGCTCCCTGCCTCTCCCCCTCTGCACGTGGCCCTTTGGGGGGACCAGCAGGGTTTGGGCTTAGAAAACGAAACCCCACAGCAGTATGTGAAAGGCTGAGGGCGCGCTTTCCTGGGTGGGGCTCCTGATGTGTGGGGGGGTCTGGTGCTGCCTCTCGCCTTCCTTGGCAGGAGGAGTAGGAGGAGGAGGAGGGCTGGTGGCTCTAGAAATCACAATGTGCCCCTGGAGCCCTTGGGGGATGGGGGGGGAGAAAAAGTGCAGGATCGCCTCTAGCCCCGCCATTCAAGGGCAAACGCGCCCCCCCCCCGCTTTAGAAGAGGCCTCTCTGGGGAGTGAAACTGCGCAGACCCATTCCTTGGCTTGGGGGGCTGGGAAGTGATTGCAGCGGCGAGAAGGGCGCAGACAGGCCCGGCTCTTTCCGGGTCCCTTCTCCTCGGAGCGTGCGGCGTCAGCTGCCTCGTGCTCTGTGGAGGGCAGCCTTGCACAAGCCACCTGGGGAGCTGAGCAACTGGCGTGGGTTTCGCCATCAGAAGAGGCTCCGGCTGCCCCATTCACCCAGCAGAGCCGGAGGCCTTCCACTCGTGGGGCGTGTTCTTCAGCCTGGGCAGCAGGACTGGGGCCCTGGTGGCCCTTCAGAGCCTGAGCCAGATCCCCGTCGTGACGGTGAGGAGGGGTGCTTCTCAGACATGTGGCAGGCACCCATCTGCCGAGACCATCTTGAGGAGGAGACGGCTCCGTCTTTGGAAAGCCTTCCTTGGTCTGGACAAGCTCCCTTCTGGTCCCCTGGCCCTTCTGGCCCTCCTTGCAAGATGGGGGTGTGTTGGGGTGGGGGTCCAGCCATTCACAGAGGCCCCTTCCGGCTTCGGACTCGCTGGAGGCCTGCAGGAGCGCTCTGCCCACTCCGGTGCCCCCCTTGGCCTTGCCAGTCGCCTTGGAAAAGACTCTCTCCCCCTGCCCTGGCGGGGGCTCTTCTCTGTGGGCTGCCTTTCCACGCGCTCCCAGGGGTGGCTCTTGCACCACCAGGCCAGGAGCTGGCCGCCATGCCAGTGCTCTGCCCTGCCCTGAACGGGAGGCTTGCCAGGTGGCCTGTCAGTCGCTGCCGGCCAGTGGAAATGCCAGGCCGATCCTCGTTCGCTGGCCTGACGCAGCCGAGTGTCAACGGGGGGGTGCGTGTGTGCATCCCCCCCCCCGGTGGGGGTGGGGGCTGCAGAGGCCCCGCCTCCTCCTAGGGGCCTCCTGCTGCTTGGTGCATTTCGGGGGGGGGGGCGCATGGGGCATGTGCTGCTGCAGCTGGGGTCTCTGTGTCGCTGAGCGGGCAAGTGACTGGCAGGTCCCGGAATGTGGGTGGGGCAAAGAGCCGTGGGCATCTCGGGTGGGGCTCCTCTCCAGGGAGGGGAGGGCGGAAGAAGAGCCTTGGCCCTTGCTGCTGCTGGGTGGTGGGTGGGGCTTTCTTTGTGTACAAACAGGACTCTCAAGCAAAGCACTCAATCCTCCGGGTGGGTGGGTGGATGCAGTTGGAGCGACTTGCATCTGCTTCCCTTCCTCGTGGAGAGGATCAGCCGCCTGGCGTGACACAGCCGGTTCCAAGCTGAGCCCTGCCCACACTTGCGATGCTGCATGAGTGCCGATTAGGGTGGGGCTCTGCCCCTGCATGCTGGGGGTGGAAGCTCGTTCCGGGGGGGGGGGGAGGTTGCTGCCAGGCGGCCTGCCAGGCCTGCCACCAGCAGCTATCCAGCATCGTCCTTTGGCTCTGGAAAAAGAGCGTGTGGGGTTAGTAGTGCTGGAGGGAGAAAGCCCCCATGGGGTGCCCCCTTGCTTTGCCCATGGGATGGGCAGACTAAGAGCTGGCTGTGGAGGGCTCCCTCGCCCATTGCTCTTGAAGGCAGAATGGTCAGCCAGATGTGGGAAACTGTCTGGGGGAGCGTTGCCTCGGCTGTCCTTGGGCGAGGAGCTGGACGCTGCCTTTGTTTGCGTGTTGTTGGCCTTTGCCGCTGTGTGGTGCAGACGGGAGGCCTGCCCCTTCCTGCTCCGTGTGTGCCGAGGAGGAGCCTGTGCCGGCGGCTGCCGCTTAGCAACGGTAACCTGAAGCAAGGCTGGAGTGCTTTGATGACGGGGCTTCCCGCGAAGCAAGTCCTGTTGTGCTTGAGGAGCCAGCAGCATGCCCCACTCTTCCGGCATTTGCCGTCTTGGGGCACAAACATTGCGCCTCTCCAGATTTGTGTGTGGGTTCCTGCCCAGGCCTTTGGGAGGGGGCAGGAGCGCCACGCCAGGAAGCAGATGGACTGCAGGCGCACCCTCGGCAGTGCCCTCTGGTGACCATGAGCACGCCTTCCCCTGGGGCTCCTCCGGGCCCGGTTTGCCTGAGCGTGCAGGTCCCCTCTAGGGCTGGCAGACGCCTAGGGCAGACCCTGGGCTGCAGGAACCCCAGGGTCTGCCCGCCGGAGCCAGATGCCCGGTGGTGGCCCAGGAACGGAGGCAGCTGCTGCCTCGGAGCACCTGCTCGGCCCAGGGACCTGGTTTGCAGGACTGGGACTGCCTGCACGTGCGTGCACGGACAGACAGGCCGAGTTGTCTTCCTTCCAGCGGCCTGATTTAGGGCTTCCCTTGCTGTGAAACTCTGGAAGTCGGTGGCACTTGTTTATCTCTTGCAAATCACCCAGAGATTTCCCAGCAGATCTGGGCCTGCTGGCCATGGGTCACTGTGTGCGCGCATGTGGCTGTGCACGGCTCCTCTGCTCAAAGGTCCTGTTTGTCTCGGGAAGAGTCGTCGGTCTGACCCGTCAAACCCTGCCTGCCTCTTTTGTGCCCCCCCCGCCCCCGTGACTTCCTGGAGGAGCGTCCGCTGCTGCCGCTGCTGCTGCTGGTTCTCCTAATCAGCACTGTTAATTAAGCCACTTTCAGCTGCCGGGGGCCCTGGGAGTCTGCTGCCAGCAGTTCAAGGCTGCTTCCCAGAGAGGGGCAGGCAGGCAGGCTGGCCTGCCTTTCTGGCCACGCTCTGCAGAGGACTGGCTCAGGCATGGCTGTGTTTTGAAATCACCCGAGGCCTGGAGGTGGGCTGGCCGAAGGCTTCCAGCCAGTGGATGGAGAGGGCTTGGCGGAGCTGGCCTTGGGAACTGCCTGCCAGCCGGCTGAGCCAGCTCGCTCTGTCTCGTGGTCGCACCGGGCCTCTTCCCTGGTGGCCTCCCTGGGTGTCTCCGCGCTCCTCCATCACAGCTTCGTTGATAATTAAGCACACCGCAATGCTTGGTCTGCCTGGAGTTAGCTGGGCTTGTTATGGAGCCTGGTGGCCGCTCCGCTGGTGACCTGGTTGCCTGAGGCTGAATGGAGCCTGGAGAAGACCGCCTGCCCCAGGCTCCTGGCTCACCTCCACAGAGGGCGGGCGGCCGGCCGCTTCCTGGTCCCCGGTGGAGCCATCCCCCCTCCCAGGGGGAGTCCGGCCATGGGCCCCCAGCTGGCCGCGGCCCTCCCAGGCAGCTCGGGAGAGGGCTCCACTGCCGTGCCAAGGGGCAGCTCCCAGGAGGGCCAGGCAGAGTGGCGGGAGGAGCTCCTGCCACTGCTGGCCACGTATGTCCATGGGGCGGTGGTTGTGCTGGAAAGTGCCGCCTGCCACCCCAGCCCCACTCCCGGCCTCCTGGCGCTTGGGAAATGGTAGCCTTGATGGGAGGGGCTGATGCCAGCCCAGAGAGGGCGACGCTCACCCTGGCTGCTGCTGCTGCTGCTGCTGTCCTCAGCCGGCCGCCAAAGGGTGCAGCCCGGAAGTCTCCTGGCTCTGCCGGTGCTCTGGGCAACGTCTACTCTGCGGTGCTCCCCAACGCCGCAGTGGCGCGTTTCCCGTGGTGGCACGTCCTCGCCCGCCCCCGCCAGGCCAGGCCTTGTTCTGCTGCAGTAGCCGATGCAGCGTTGCAGGGCCGCTCCTCCCCTCCCAGGCCAGGGAGCCCCGAGCGGGGCAGCCCCCCTCCTGCTTGGAGAACAGCCTGCGGGGGGGGGGGCTGGCTCAAGGGGGCCGGCCAGCTGCCAAGCGGCCGCTGTGGCTGGGCTGCCCCCAGTTTGTGCCTGGGCGTCCTGCTGGGGCTGGAGTGGGAGAGGGTCTCCAGGCCCAGCAGAGGTCTGCGGGCTGACCAAGGTTGCCCCATGGAGACTTGGGGACAGCGGCGCTTTCTCCGGCAAGAACAAACTCTTGGTCGTGTTTTTCTCCAGGTTGCTGGATAACGTCATGCCGGGTTGTTGTGGTTGCTGTTTAGAAACATGAACATTTCTCTTGGATAGAAAGCCAGTTTTGATCCCGTGAGTTGAGAGCTCACCTAAAGAGGAGCTTGTCAGGTGTGTGTGTGTGTGTGTGTGTGAGGGAGGGAGGGAGGGAGCGAGGGAGATGTTTGGAAGTGCTTCTCCACGCAGGGGTTCGGAATTTCCTGTTGGCCAGTCTTGTCCTGTGCAAAACATGTCAAGGTCTGTCACGGAATCAGAGGGCGGTATTGGCTGCATGCTGATCATTGGCCCTGCCCGGGAAATCGCAGGCGCTTGCTGGTTTGCCTGTCGGTGTTGGGGGGGGGGGCTCTAGCCCAGTAGGAGGGCGCCTGCTTGGTATGCCGAAGGTCCCAGATCCACTCCTGGCAGAGCTGGGAGAGACCCCTCTTTGCAATAGTGCCGCTGCCAGTCAGTGCAGGCAATCCTGAACTAGATGAGTCCACTCCGTGGAAAACAGCTGCCGAGAAGCGGGTCCTACCAGACTGGGCAGGGAGGGCGGGTTGGTCTGCGTTCTGCACGGCATGGATCCTGGTTTCCTCTTAGGCACCTAAGAAGCCCAGCTGCTTGTGGCGCGTGGCCTTCGTGCCAGTGTGCAGCGGAGGGAGGTGCCACTCGGCTGCCAGCGGCCCGGACCGTGGGGGCCCAGCTGGTCATTTTGTGCAGTGCGACTGGAGGCCTCTTGGAAAGAAAGGCGTGTGCCGAGATGGCTGTTACTAAGAGTTAGGTGAATCCCTGGTCTCTTTGTTTTAGCACTGGGTGGATTAAAGTCTGTTGGAGCAATGCAAGGCCTCTGTCAAGATGGGGCTTTGCTTTCACTATTTTACTTTCTCTAACTGACGTGTCCTTGCACAAATTGTTGGTATCGAGGAGTTTTTGAAACCTGAAGAGCTGCAGGAAAGCAACCCAGTTCTGTTTTTTGGTTTAAATTAGGATTATAAATAAATACCAGGGGTGATGGAGAGGGGCAGAAGCCTTAGGAAGTAGCGCTGAGCATTTTAGCTCACTAATGTGTAGCTTTGTTGTTATATATGACTTTCTCTCTTTCTCTCTCCTAGATATGGACGTGTGGAAAGTGTCAAAATTCTCCCCAAGCGGGGGTCGGAAGGTGGCGTGGCAGCCTTTGTGGATTTTGTGGACATCAAAAGTGCCCAGAAGGCACACAACTCTGTCAACAAAATGGGAGATAGAGACCTCCGGACGGATTATAATGAACCGGGAACCATCCCTACTGCCGCTCGGGGATTGGATGATACAGTTTCCATAGCATCTCGTAGTAGAGAGGTTTCTGGGTTCAGAGGAGGTGGGGGTGGGCCCACGTATGGCCCACCCCCATCACTTCATGCACGGGAAGGACGCTATGAGCGGAGACTTGATGGGTAAGTGCCAAGGTTTCACTAGGCAGGTATTTTGTATTTGATGTGGTGAGAAACACAAACTCCTCCTGTGTAGGGCCCCCAGATGGATTTAAAATTTTGGGGAATTGTCTGCGTTTCCTCTCTTGGGTTGGAAACGGACGTGATTCCCGTCCCAGTGGCTGGTCTCTTGTGGAGCCATAGAGGATGTTTCCGGCAGCTGGGTGGATACCTGCTCTCCAGGCACGCTGGTCCTGAGATGGAAGACTTCCTGTGGCCAGCCAGGACCGTGGAGCTGCTGTTCTTCCAGAGCGGAAGGGTCCCGTTTCTTGGATAACTTCCTCGGATGTATCCCTAGGAGCAGATGGAGCTATTTTGTTACCACGAGTCTCCAGACCCAGGATGGAGTATCTCCAGAATGCAGGACCTACAGATCCTTGGCCTAGTTTTTCAGGGCTTTGTTGGTCTCTAGCTTATGTATGAAATTGGATTGTTACCAAATTGTGCTAGTAGAGTGTTTAAAGGGATGCGTCATCTTGGATTCTACAACCTTTAGCCGTGGAAGTACATGTGGTATGGTGAAGAGGGTAGAAGGCAGCTCTTGATGCTTCCCCGCTTTGGATCTACATCGCTTCCGTGTCTCTTGGGATTACTGTTCCTCATGGCATTGGTGAAGGAGACGGACACGGCTGAGTCGTGGGGATTTACAGGCCATCTGTTAAGGGGCTGCAGTAATGGCTACTACCTCGGATTGGTGGGATGGTGCACAGCCAAGATCCCAGTGACCCAGGGGAGTGGATTACTACCTAGTCTTCTTAAGGACGCCTTGGCCCTTTAGCTTTGAGGACGTGGTGCTGAGCATCAGCTGGTGGATACGGCAGAGGATGTGGACTTGGCTGGATGGTGGCAGAGCTGGGCAGTGGAGGCGGCCTGCGGGCCAGCAGTGAGACTTTCAGACATCCGTTGGGCACCTTTTCCAGACTTAGGGCTGGAGGCGCACTCTTGCCTGGGATGTACTTAGGAGCACCTGCGGTCTGAAGAACCACGGCTGGGGTTCCAGAGTCCTGCCTCATGTCCGTCTGGGACAACTGGCTTCAGCGGATTTTTTTTTCCTCTTGCCACTAAGAATATTTTTCTTGCTTGCTCATCTAAAATATCACTTGACACCCTTGCCCATTGAGAAGGTGGATTACCCCTATAAGAGGGGCCCAAATGGGGGAAGTTATGTTCACAGTTCTCTCCCTAGATTTAATGGGGAATATAGGTCGTGTTTCCACACTTGGAAAAGGTTGGTATGTCCTGCCCTGTGTCTCTTAGCCCCTCTCCTAACCCAAGTCGACCCCTCTTTCCACTAACTCCAGTAGTGATTAGTACTAATAGATAATCCACATAAGGGCTGCTGTAGCCATTAGGTTTTCCAGCTCTGCTAGTTCTTTTGTCTCTGTCTCCTGTGTCCTCCTAACGGATAAGAAGTTCTGTTTCTAGAGCAGTAACCTCCTAGAAGTCTGGCTGCTTCGGTCCTTGTCTGACTCTCACTGACTTTAACCTTGGAGAGGATGCAGAGTGCCTGTGAATGTTGTCTTTTCAGCAAGGGGAGGAAGAGCTCTTGGAATGCTTTCGACACCCTGAAACAGCTCTGCCATCTGGCATGTTGCTGCAAGCAATTGGAGACTTGTGTGCTGCATTCTAGATGCCGGAGCTGAAATGTTGACACTGGGGTGAGGCAGCTGGGCTTGAGCGGGTGGGTGCAGAGGTTCCCTGCAGAGAGACACCTTTCAGGATGTGCCCGCTCTCTCCAGCTCAGCGCTCACTGGCCCTGGGTCTGAGAGGCGTATCATAGTTGAGGAACATTTGAACTCGCCCCCAGACTGAAAAGAACAACCAACCAAGCAAGCAGATCTCTGCAGCTGGAGAGGAGATGTGTCCTGACACCCGGCAGAAGAGGAGAAACTGGGGGGGCGGGGGGGTGCACTTGCCTGTGCCCCCTGGGTGCCGAGTGCTGGAATGTCTGTTTTCAGGGAAGACCCTTGAGGGTCAGAGGAGAAGGGCTCAGAGTCCTTCTCTCCTAAAATGGAGTGTGGCGCTCTAGTAACTAACACAGGCCCTGCCTGATACTAAATCTGCAAGCATCTCTTTGGTGCGGCTGAGGATTGGGCACACCGTTCTCCTTATTAAATGAGGAGAGACCTTCAGCGCCCCCCCCCCCATCCTGGAGCCCTAGAGTTGCCTTTGCCACTTGAATGGGGTTCTCACATGGCAGGTCTTAGTCAGAGCCACAGTGGCGGGTTGGTGAGGAGGTGTCAGGCCCCTTGGAGTGTGGGCAGCCCTTTTCCTTGTTCTTGAACTATACACCCCCCACCCCCCTTCAGTTTGATTTCAAGTGGCTGATGAAAACCTCCCTATTCCGGCAGTAAATCGACCCAGATTGAGTCCTCTGTCTGGCTTTGGGTGCTTCTCTCCCTTTGGGGGCCTGTCTCTGTCTCCTCGCTATCGGTGGCGCTCAGCAGTTGCCTATATCTTGATACTGGCAGTTAGGAGGGTCCCTCTGTGCAGGAATCGAGGTGCTCCGATACGGTCTCTTAGGACTCTTCAGCAAACATGCATGGCAGCAAGTGGGGAAACGCCTTTCCAAAAAAGTCTCCTCGGGGCTTCTGTGAGGAAGGAGGAGGTGGCCCTCTTGTCCAGGGCTGATGGTTTTCTTTTGCTGCCGAGTTGTGCTTCTCAGAGGGCTTCCATGACTGATGCAAACACTTAGTGGCGGACTGTTCGGCCTCTCATACAATGAGCACCGTGACTAGCTCTAGAATCCTGTGGCCTGGCTTCGTTGTGCCCTAAAACATGACATTTTAGATCTTAAATTCCTTTTAAGAAGCTTCTTTCTAGAACTCCGACAAGACAATTGGTTTGTTCTGTGGTGCAGATCATGAAAGCCCGGCCTTGAATGGGGGGAATGGCATAACTCCTGGGTGGGTTGTGTCTAGATGCAGCCGAGAAGTGGCGGGGGGGGGGAGCATGTTCGTTTTGCTTCTTAGACTGTTGCCGCCATTCTAGGGGTTGACTGTTTGCCAAGCTAGCCAGTACCAAACTGGGGGGTGGGTGGGGGGTGGGTGGGGCCGCCTTCTCCCCCCGCCCTCTGACTGACAGCCCTCTCTTTCCCCTCCTCCCTGCAGGGCTTCCGACACCAACAGGGAGCGGACTTATGAGCATAGTGCCTATGGACACCATGAACGGGGGACGGGCGGCTTTGAGCGGACGAGGCATTACGATCAGGATTACTATCGAGAGGCCCGGGAGCGGACTTTGCAGCACGGCCTCTATTACAGCTCCCGGAGCCGCAGCCCGAGCCGCTTTGACGCCCACGACCCCCGCTACGAAGCCCGGGCCCGGGAGCCCTTTACGCTGCCCAGCGTGGTCCATCGGGACCTCTACAGGGACGAGCTCACGCGGGAGGTCCGCGGCCGGCGGCCAGAGCGGAGCTACCAGCACAGCAGGAGCCGCTCCCCCCACTCGTCCCAGTCGCGGACCCAGTCGCCCCAGCGGCTGGCCAGCCAGGCCTCCAGGCCCACCCGGTCCCCGAGCGGCAGCGGGTCACGGAGCCGCTCGTCCAGCAGTGACTCCATCAGCAGCAGCACCAGCACCAGCAGCGACAGGTATGTGGTGGCCCCAGGCGGGGTCCTCCGGCGCAGGAGAGCCTGCCGCCCGCCCAGCTGGGATGGCCCCAGCAGGAAGGAAACCAGGCCCCTTCCGCCTGGCCTTTGGGGATGGGGAGGCCTGAGCGGGGCCTCCGTGGGGCAAGCCTGGCCCGACCGGCCCCGCTTGGCATTTCCCAACCCGGCTCCAGGGGCCGGGTGCTCTCCTCTGGCCTCCCACGTGATTGCCTTGCGTTGGGTGTCATTGCCACCGGTTGGGTTGCTTAAGGCAGAGCCTCCCCCTCTCGAGGGGTGGCAGTCAGGAGGAGACCTGAGGAAGAAGGGGCGTGGCCAGAGAGTGTCTGGATGAGCAGTCTCCGCCTCCCAAGCCTCCCATGAAATGCCAGAGGCGGCGGCGGCTTTCTGGGGCTTGCTGGGGCTCCGGCTTGCCAGGACGTTGATGATGTTGGCTGTGTGGTGTGTTGGGCCTCTGTGGCCGCACTTCCCCGCCGGCCGGTGGCGTTCTTCAGTCGTGGGCTTGGGGCTCGACCTGCGCGGGCCCTGCAGGGGAAGGGGAGAGGCTGGGCGGGGAGCAGGGCCGCCTCGCTGCCCCCAGAGCCCACCCCCTGCAAGGCACCCTTGCGTCTCCTGGGCCTTGAAGGTGGAAGCTGGCCGGGAAGCGGCTCTGGCCTCCGGCTGGGCTGGGCTGGCGCCATTAGAGCAAGCTGTGTGTGGGAAGCAGGCGTGGCTCTGGCAGGCGGAGCAGAAGTGGGGATTGGGGCCTGGCAGAGCAGGCTGCCTTCCGCCCCGGCCCGGAGCAGGATGTGTGCCCTGGGGCGCCTCCAGAGCCAGAGGGGGCTTGGAAGCGGGAACCCCCGATGGCGGCAGTGCCCGGAACCCCTTGCTGCAGTGGGCCTAATTAGGCCGAGGATGCGGGCAGTGGTCGTCAGCAGCGCCTGGTCCTGGGAACACTGCGTGCAGCTTTCGGAGCCACGGCAGGCCTCCTGAAAAGTGCAGATGTGGAGCTGTGTTCCGAGAACTTGGGGAAGTCAGTCCGGCAAGTCCGGCTGAAATGAGAAACCTGCCGTAGCTGTGCTGAGTAGATTGTGGCCCTGAAGTTGAGTGGGAGGGAACTGAGCACAGAAAAGGGGCCGGAGAACATCTCTTGGAGATGGGGAAACCCTTCTGTGTGTGCCTCAAGCCGCACGAGGGGAGGAGGAGGGACCTGGCCGAGGCTGCTGGGGGGGGGGGGACTCGGCCCCCCGGCCTCCTGGCACTTGGCGTGGAGGGGCAGGGCTTGGGCCGTGGCTCCTCCCTCTCTCCCAGAGCGCAAGCGGATATGGGTGGACTGGGCTGCCTGACTGCAGGCTGGCCTCTCCCTCTCCTCCTGCGGAAGCATTTCCCAGCTCGCGGGGCTTCTTTTCAGGTGGTTGTGAGCAGAGTGCGAGGGGGCTTCCTGGCCGGGGGGGGGCACCACTGGGAAGCCGCCACAGAGCTGGGGGGGAGGCTGCTAGCTCTGGGAGAGGCCGATGGAGCAGCAGGCTGCAGCAGAGGTGGCGTGGCGGCGTGGCCCCCCTGCAGGAGCGGTGGCTGCAGCTGGGGGAGAGGGGAGGGCTGCTGAGGCCGCCTCTCCAGGTCAAGCAAGAGTGCCCTGGGTGAGGCAGGCGCTGCCCAGGCATGGCGGGATGGGCCTCCCTTGTCCAGCGCCACCCCGGTGTCCCATGGTGCAGGCGCCGCCACACGTACGGATGTGCATCCCCTTCCGTGTGTCCCCCAGAGGGTGTCCAGTTACTCTCTCAAGTGCCCACTGATTATTTTTGCTCCCCTGGCCGGCCGCCCTTCAAGAGGAGGGCTCAGTCCTTCAGTTCCCTGCAGGAGAGAGGCGCGGAGAGCAGTCCGGGGCGGGGGTGGAATGGCTGGCCCTGGCGCAGGGGGCCACCTTGGCTGGCCAGCCCTCTCTGCCCTCTGCCCTCTGCCCTCAGCTGCCTCGCGTGGTGGAACGGTGTGTGGTTTGGAGATGGGGGCTCTCTGGGATGCCTGGCCTGCTGCCGCGGGGTGGGGGGGACGTGCTTGGCCACTCCCCCCCCTTCTGGATTTGGTGCTAACCAGGGCTGTGGGTGCAAGGTGGGGCTTCTTTGCTCCGGCAGCGGCGGCCGTGGAGGGGACGCAGGAGCAGCTTTTTCCGCGCTGCCGCCGATCAGCTAAGCCAGGCAGTGGAGCCTTCGATGGGAGCTGCTGCCGGCCAGGCAAGGAGCTGCTTGTTTGTGTCTCCAGAACCAGCCTGAACTGGAATCATCCAGCCTGGCTTGGCCGCCTGCCACCTCCCCAGAGGAGGCGCTGTGTGGGATCTCTGTGTCCTCCCCGCCCCCTTGCTTTTCACAAAGCCGGAGGAGGAGGAAGGCTGCGGCCGTGGGCGATGGGGGGCTGAGAGGAGCAGCCGGCCTCCGGGCCCTGGGCAGCCCTGCTGGCGGAAGGCGTGTGGGCCTCTGCGTCCCCTCCTCGCCCTAAGGGCAAAGCGCCTCTGGGCTCCCGCTCTCTCCTCCTGGGTCCGGGCATTGATCCACCCACGACTCGCCCCGTTGATGTCCCTGCAGCGGAGGTTCGGGGGTTGACCCCCCCGGATCCTCCCTGAAGTTGGGGTGGCGGCTCCTTGAGACCCCTTGAGGGTCCTGGGGGCGCACATGTGCCTCAGCAGCCTATCTGGGGACAGCTTGCTTTAGGACTTGCTTATTTATTTAGGATATTTGTATTTGTTGTTAGACATATACATGTTGTTAAATGCAGCAAGACGTGCTCAACGTTGTTGACGTAGCAAAGGTTTGAGGAAGCAGTTCCCTGCCCCCAAAGGGCTCACCCTCTTTTGAAAACCCAAACCGCTATAAAGCGTCCCCACTCGTTTTCCTCTGTGCGCAGACTGAGTTTTGTTCTGGGCGGCAGCATCAAGGCAGTGTGTGACTTCCTGAGTCAACCTGAGTGGGATCTACAGTGAACGGAGCGGCCATATAAAAACATACCTCTCTCTCCGTGTGTGTGTGTGCGCATGCGTGCGTGCATACATGCACACGCCTTGGAGGGAACACTGCAGCCACACGCACAGCGCCAGCAGCCGCCCTGGGAAAAGGCCCTGCGCTGGGATGGAGAGACACACTTGCTCTCTGCTTGCTACGCCCTGGCTCTGTGTTGCAGCCAAGCCCGGCCATTGTCTGCACGAGGCCTGTGTGTGTGTGTGTGTGTGTGTGTGTTGCTCCTCCTCCTCCTCCGAGCACATCCCTTCTCTAGTGACGCTGTTGGTGCTGCTGGTGGCGGTAGCAGCGCATTAGGAGGAAAGCCGGTCTCCTGTGCAGGCCGAAGCGCCTCCGAGAGCCTCATCCTGCCCTTCACGCTCAGGCTGGAAATGGGAATGAGGGGCGCGGACTGGGAAGGGGAGGCCGGGCGAAGCTCCCGCGCCTGGCTGCCTGGGGCAGGTGACCAAGGGTGGGGTGGTGGGTCTGGCCCCCAGGCGCAGGCAGCCTGGCTTCCCGCCTCCTTGGGCTCTCCTGGGGCTGGCTTGTGGGTCGGCCTTCCTGTTCCCGGAGGAGGCAGGCAGGCAGGCAGGCAGCTGATGGCAGCATTTTGCAAGGGAATCGGCCGAAGAGCCCGAACAGGAGCAGCAGGCGGAGACCGTCTCTCTCAACCTCCAGGGAGTTGGGTAAAATAAAGTGAGGGCTCAGGCAGACTGCCTGGAGGGGCCGAGGCTCAGAGGGCCGGGGGGGGGGGAGGCAGGTGGAGGCAGGCTTGCTTCCTTGGAGGAGCGGCGCTGGTGGCGGGAGCGAAAGGAAACCGTCCAGGAAGGACCCTGGCGCAGGGTGGCCTCCAGCCAGGAGCCAGCTGGGTCCCGCTCCTCTAGGTGCCTCCACAGGCAGCCTCCTCCTGGGTGCCCCCAGAGGGGTGGGACATGCAGAAGGGCCTCCTGGGCCGTTGGCGTGGGGAGGTGGGCTGCCCTTCCAGGCCCATCTTGGTGGAGCTGTCTCATGGCTTCTCCAGTCTGGCTGCTGTTGCTGACTCTGGCCGTGAGGATCCAGAAGTGCCCGAGATGGTATTCTAATTCATGCCCAGCTTCCGCTAGGAAGCTGCTGCCTTCTACCGAGTCAGACCCTTGGTCCTTCTAGCTCAGTATTGTCTACCCAGACTGGCAGCAGCTTCTCCAAGGTTGCAGGCAGGAGTCTCTCTCAGTTCTACCTTGGAGATGCCGCCAGGGAGGGAACTTGAGACCTTCTGCTCTTGCCAGAGCGATTCCATCCCCTGCTGAGGGGAAGTGCTCACGCATGGAGGCTCCCCTTCATATGCAACCAGGGCGGACCCTGCTTAGCTAAGGGGACCAGTCGTGCCTGCTTCCACCAGACCAGCTCTCCTCTCCAGTGCTCACACATGTAGTCAGGATGCTACCTTGCGCCTGCAAGTTCAGTTCCATCCAATAGGCCTGAGCTCCGGTTGTTGCTTCTGACCGAGAACGAGGGCAGGGCAGCCTGTGGCCCCTTGGTCCCTGAGCCGGGAGGCAGCACAAGCAGCCACAAGGCCCGAGGCTAGCCGGGGGCGGGGGGGGGAGACCCCTCCTATAGACAAACTTTCAAATATGCAGTGTGGTTTGTTCAGACTTCTGCTGTGTCTCACATCACCGGAGAATAAGTTCTGGGGGAAATGTAACTACTTCATTTAGTGCACTCTCCAAAAAAGGACAAAATCCAAATCCAGTTGGAGCGGGGAGAAAACTGGGTATGTTTTTCTCCTGGGAAGGCAATCTTCCAAGGGAGACGAGGCAGGGATCCACCCAGATTTCAAACAAGGAACTGAAAACTGCCCCAGAAGTTCTCACCGTTGTTGTTTGTACAGTGCTGGGTGCATCAGTTCTCTTTCTTGTTGCAAAGTGGTATGCAACAATTACCAAGTCATCGTCATGATTATTAAACCATGTCTTGACACTGAAGACATGCGAGAACATGGTGGCTGTGGGGCTTGGGCTGCAGGCGTGGGGGGGGAGCAGAGCTGGTGGGAGGCCCTGGGAGGCACCCCGGATTGGGAGGCAGGGATGCCGTTGTGGCCGCTTCCTCTGTTTGCAGGGTGACCTGCTCTCCTTTGGGCCACTCCTTGAGATCTTGGGAGTGGAAATTCAAAATGGAGGCTCCTGCATGCCCGGGCGGAGCCCCACCTGGATGAGCCAGGAGCTCTTTGGGCCGTGAATAAGCCCGGACACCCTGACGGACCACGTCCCTTAGGCCAGCTCGGCCGGGCTTGGAGGTCTTGGACTAGAATGGCTGGAAAGTCAGGTGCGGGCTTGATCCCTTGCCTCTTGCATGCGTCTCTTCTGTGCACGATGACTCATCTCGCTTCTGTCGAAAGGCATGAAATTCAGTCAGCCCGTAGAGGCGGGCGGAGGCAGCGCTTCCTTAGGAGGTCCCCTGTCGGGCCAGGAGGCAGCGGCTGCTGCTGCTGTGGTCTCCTTGCCCAAGAGGACCCTCCATGGTGCCCTGGGGCTCTGAGGAAGGCTGGCTGGCTGGCCCGGCCTGCTTGGCATGTCTGGCCGAGGGAGATGTCCCGGGTGAGTAGCGCAGGAAGGAGAGAAGTTCTCCCGGGGGGGGGGGGGCGGCACAAGGCTGCCGGTGTCCCTGGCGAAGAACAACGCCCTACCCCGTCTGCTTCCAGCTCAGAGAAGAGATGCGCTTCCTCCGCCGTGCCGCTCGGCTCCTGCTCAGAATCCAGGATGCGTCTCAGAACGGCGCCGGGTGGAAATGGCCAGCTGCACTCGAGGAAGTTACCCAGAGCGGGGCCTGTGTGGAAACTCTTCTCTGTCGCCCAGTGGGCAGAGTGGATAGAGACACCTGGTCCCAATTAAATTCTTATTTTAGTTACTAATCTTTTGTGCTGGCCACAAGCCAAGGCATTAACCCCCCCCCCCCAACAAAACCTGATTAGTAACACAGTCCCTCCTCCGTGAGTGGAGGATTAGTCACTTTGAGAGGGGAGCAGCATGGGCAGTTCGGATTCTCTTTCTCCCCGCCTCCGTTTCTTCATTTCAGTTCACTAACCGTTTTAGGGGGAACATCGCCAGGTATGTGGCCAGCTCACTGTGCCCAGCAAAGCCACTGGTGCAGTCCGAGGTCCTTGGGGTCTTCAGGAAGGAGAGCTGGTCTTGTGGTGGTAGCAGCAAGCAGGGCCGGGCCCCTTTGCTAAGCAGGGCCTGCCTTGCTTTGCATTTGGCTGGGTGGCCACACGTGAGTGCTGGCGTGGTTGAGGCCCCGGCCTGCTGAAGCCGTGGAGAGCCGCTGCCAGACTGGTCTCGAAGGACCGATGGTCTGCCTTGGTATCGGGCAGTGTGGTGGTCTGTCCAGGGCGCAGCACACCGTTGGCACTGTGGGGGGCAGCGAGCAAGCCGTGGCTCCTGGCCTGCAGGGAGCTGCTTCGTCAAACAGGCAGGCTGGCTCGTGGCAGCTGGCGTGGACTGCGCTCCCCCCCCCCGGGGTTCTGGGCAAGCAACCAAGCCGGACCCGGGTCCCAGGAGCGGGGTTGCGCGGGACGTGACTCTGCCTGCCCTGAGGGGGCAGCCGCACCTTGTCCAAGGACAACTCCGTGGCCAAAGGGGCCGTGCCGCCTGCACAGAGAGAACAAGAGAGTGGTGGGGAAGTCTGTCCCGAGAACGGCTGGTGGGGGCAAGGCTGCCTACGGGCTGTGCTTGGAAGAGACCACTTGTGCCGCGGGCGGGGGGGGAAGGACACCCTGCTGACTGGGGGGGGATGGCAACGGGCCCCATGCAGGCCAGGGGAGTGCTGCCACCGCCGCCGCCGCCAAGGGGCGATGTGGCCACCCCTTCCCTCTCTCGAGCAGCCGCTGGGACACCTGACCCCGGGCTTGGAACCGGCCTCTTGTCTGGCCACCTGCGGCCAGTCGCTCCTCGGGGAGCGGCACGAATCCTGGGCGCCAGGCACCCAGGTGGCACCTAGAAATGCAACTGTGGCGCCCGGACCGGGAGATTCCCAGGTGGGGCTGCACCCCTTCTGGGCTTCTCCCAGGCACTGTTCCCTCTCAGGCGTGCGCGCGCGTCCCTTCATTGTGGATCCCCCCCTCTGGATGCACATGGTGTGCACGCACAGGGCCTGGATGCTGCCGCCCAGAACGAACCAAACTCATCCCGCCCAGAGATGGGGCCGCTGGTCCCAGGCAGCCCGGTCCCGGCTCCAAGGCCGTGACTGGCAGAGGGTCTGGAGAGAAGCCCACGCGCCCCCCCCCCCCAAGAGCCAGCTACGAGCGGCGAGACCGGCGCTCAAACCCCCATGACGGCGGGACTCGGGGCCAGTCCCTTCTCTCTCTCTCAGCCTAACCTGTCACCATGCGCCCCACTCCGGGCTCCGAGGAGGAGGAGGAGGAGGAGCGGGCTAGAAATGTCCAAGCAAAACAAGGGGGCCCACCGCTAAGCAAGGTGCCCTTGTCTGCCATTGCTCAAGGCTGGATATTGCTGGGGGTTTCCTCCCCCCCCCCGCTCTTGTCCTGGCGGTCAGTGTGCCCGAAGGGTTGGCGTAGATATGGCGGCGGAGGCTGGCTCTCTCGGCAAGGACGTGCCATCACACGCCCTCTCTCTGGGGCTGGGCCGCCAGTGTCCCCTGGGAAATGGCCAGAAGTGGGCTCTGCAAGGCTGCCTGCCTCTCTCCGTGGCTTGAGAGAGAGCTGGCGCTGGCTGGGAAGTGGATGGACTCTCCCTCTCCTCGGCTTCTAGGCAGCGTTCCTATCAAGCCCAAAGCTGAGCCGCTGAGCCGAGGAACTGCAGAGTCGCCCAGGAGCTGGTCCCCATCGCCTAGAGGCAGCCGCCCCACAGGGGCTAATTAGCATAATTGATCAATTAGCGCATGAGGGGCCCCTCCTTTGTGACTGAGCTACTTCTAAATAATTTGCCACATGTGTTAATTCGACCAACTTCGTTCTCCTTGTGAGTCCGGCACCTTACTGATTGGTCAAGATTTATATATGTTGAATATTCCCTATTGTATCACTTTTAAAAAGAAACTAGGCTATGTCGCAGCTCTTGAAATCAAGCATAGGGGGAAACATGCTTGTTGATGACAGAAATTATAGCTTTCACTATCATAAGAAAAATGCTGTGGGCACGAAAACTTCCTGGAGAGGTGTGGTGCGATCCTGCAAAGCAAGAGTTCATGCCGAGAGCGATGAAGTAACAAAACGAATTAATGAGCATCACCACGGTTCTTCTGCTGCTACAATTTGAGCAAAAGAATCGATTGCAGAGTTGAAAGAAACTGCGATGTCCTCACAAGAACCAACCAGACATCTCATTGTCTCACCCTAACCCTAACTTTGTCAAAAAATGATGAATTTTCAATGGCAGAAATGCCCTCTGTCTCAGCAATGGGGAGAAATGTTTGTCGTTGGAGACAGAAAAGACCAAATGCTCCGCCTATACCAAACCAAAGATGTAATTACAAAATACCTGAAGGATTTTGTGTTCTCCCAAATGGGCAAAGGTTTCTTGCAATTGCTACTGGCATGAATGATGAAAATAGAAAGCCCATCTTTGCTTCCAAAGAGGGTTTGGATGACTTGTCACGATTTCAAAACTGGGCAGCAGATGGCACTTTCAAAATTTGCCCACATATCTCTTCTCAACTGTATTGCATCCACGTCCAAGATGGTGCATTCAGTATGCCCCGTGTATTTGTGCCTCTCCCCAATAAGACTAAGGAAACATATGACCGCCTATTCACTCTTTTGTTGCAGTCTTGCCAACAACTGAATCCCAAATCCGTGCTGACGGACTTGGAGCTAGGAGCAAGAAAGAGTATTGCAGAAACTTTTCCTAATGCAACAATAAGCTTGTGTATTTTCCCTTTGTCAAAATCCATCTTTAAGAAAATATGCGACCTCGGTTTAAGGCGGCGGTATAACAAAGATCAAGAATTCAATATGAAACTTAGACGTTTCTCTGCGTTAGCTTTCCTTCCGGTAAATGATGTGGTAGCAGGCTTTTTGGATCTGAGTGAGGAGCACGACTTACCTCCCAAATTCATCACATACTTTGAAGTTACAGACATTGGCCAAGCCAGAGGTAGATGTGGGCGCAGGATTGCAGTGACCTTTTCCATTGAATCTTGGAATGTTGATGATTGAACAGTGAACGACTTACCTAGATCTAACAATAGTTTAGAGGGGTGGCATAATCCAAAATTCAATTACTTGTCAACACCCCTCTGTTTGGAAATTAATTGATGCGTTGAAGAAAGAGGAAGCTATGGCCACAAAGAAGAAAATTGACTACCAAAGAGTGATTATTGTCCAACCAAGATGTAAGAATATCAATAAGCGCCTTCAGTCACTACTTGCATGTTACAATCCTGAGGACAAAAGTTTCTTACAAAGGGTTGCCCACAACATGCATACTTTTAAAGGACTTATTGACTACGGGGTTCATAGGAACATCGGAAGCTGCCATATACTGAGTCAGACCATAGGTCCATCTCGCTCAGTATTGACTACACAGACTGGCAGCGGCTTCTCCAAAGTTGCAGGCGGGAATCTCTCTGAGCCTTATTTTGGAGATGCCGGGGAAGGAACTTGGCGCCTAGATGCTCTTCCCAGAGCAGCTCCATCCCCTGAGGGGAATATCTTGCAGTGCTCACGCTTCTAGTCTCCCTTTCGTATGTAACCAGGGTGGATCCTGCTTAGCTTAAGGGGACAAGTCATGCTTGCTACCACAAGACCAGCTCTCTTCCCTGTTTGCATGTTACAAAATAAGTTTCTTAAGAAGGGCTAAAAATTAATTTTTAATCAACAATATCTTTTTAAATTAATAACACTTGGGTTAGGGACGCAATTGTCCGGGACACAAACGTCCAGGGACACAACTGACCGGGACGCAAATGCCCTAATACCGTCTCGGCCAGTCCCCCACTATCTTGGGGCCATAGGAAGCAGCCTCCTGCGGAGCCAGACCCTTGGACCATCTAGCGCGGCATTGCCTGCCCCAGCTGATTTTGGACTACAGCTCCCGCCATCCCCAGCCACAGTGGCCAGTAGCCTGGGATGATGGGAGTTGTAGTCAGGCACCTGCAAGAGGGCCAAAGCTGTGCATCCCTGGTCTCCCTGGACTGGTAGTAGCTTTCCAAGGTTCCAGAGGCCCATCGCTGGAGATGCTGCTGCCGCCGCCAGGGAGAGAACCTGGGACCTTCTTCAAGCCACGCAGAGGCTTCGCCCCTGAGCTGTGGCCATGGAGCTCACCGGGCATGGACCCCATCCTTGTGGTGTGCTCGGCCTCCCCTTGGCCTCCCTTCTCCAGAAAAAGAAAAGATGGTCTTGGGCCCTCATCGCTCTGTGCGCGCACACACGCAGGCTTGCCTTTGGCAAGCCTGCCTCCTTCACCACAAGCGTCTTGATGGCCAGAAGAGCTGCCTCCTCTTGAACAGGTAGCAGTGTGGCTGCCCAGAACCCTTGAAATGGCCCATTCCGGGAGACTGGATGAGACAGGTGGACAAAGGCAGCGTCTTGTGCAAAAGCTTTCTTAAGCGGGTTTCATGGAAATCCAGCGAACTGAAATAATGTAGCCTGCTGGTTTCTTCATCACTCTGTGGAAGTCTGGACTTTCTGTCTGTAAAAGTCCCTGAAAAAACTCGCAAAGTAGGTCAGGAAGCATAATTTCCCATGCTTTTTTGGAGGGTATTTTAAAAACACCACCACACCTTTCTGGTGGTGGGGGCAGGATCTGGAACCCGCCTGCCAGACAGCATGCTTCTGCCCTTTGGTGGTGTCATCTGGGAGTTCCGTGTCAGTGAGGCCCAAGCAGCTCTCTCTCTCTCTCTCTCTCTCTCTCTCTCTCTCTCTCTCTCTCTCTCTCTCTCTCTCTCTCTCTCTCTCTATATATATATATATATGATGGTGCAGCAGGGAAATGACTGGACTAGCAAGCCAGAGGTTGCCGGTTGGAACTCCTGCTGGTGTGTTTCCCAGACTATGGGGTATAGGAAGGTGTTGAAAGGCATCATCTCAGACTGCGCGGGAGATGGCCATGGTCAACCCCTCCTGGATTCTACCCAAGCCAACCACAGGGCTCTCTGGGCACACTTTACCTTTATATATGTATACCCCTCTGTGGGGCATCTAGAGTTGGTCTAGGCAGAGTCCTCAGCCTTGGATCACCCTTCTGTGCTGTATTCCAGAGATCTGCAAGCCAAGCAGGAACTTCCCCACTTAACAAAGAAATTCAACTGCATGTAAAATGCTTAACTAGTTTCCTGGTGTGTGTCAGTGGGAAAGGTGCCTCCTCCTCCTGGCTCTGGCTGGGATGCCCTCAAGCCTCATAGGAACATCGGAAGCTGCCATATACTGAGTCCGACCATAGGTCCATCTAGCTCAGTATTGTCTTCACAGACGGGCAGCGGCTTCTCCAAGGCTGCAGGCAGAAGGAGTCTCTCTCAGCCCTGTCTTGGAGACGCTGCTGCCAGGGAGGGAACTTGGGACCTGTAGATGCTCTCCCCAGAGCGGCTCCATCCCTTAAGGGGAATATCTTACCGTGCTCACACATAAAGTTTCCCATCCATATGCAACCCGGGTGGACCCTGCTTAGCTTGGGGACCAGTCGTGCCTGCTACCACCAGACCAGCTCGCCTCTTGTTCCCAGTGGTACTGCTGCCTTCTCGCTTCTGGCTCTGCGGAGCAGGCTCCAGGTCCTTTTGGAGACAGGAGGGCTGGCTGGCGTGGAGGTGGCCAGAGGCCAGTGAGCAGCCTCTGGGAGCCAGCTGGTGGGGATCTCCTGCCCTCTCCCCCTGCCTTGCTATGGGGCAGGAGGAGGGAGCTGGTGCACATCCTTGGCTTCCCTTGGACAGATCCAAGTGCAGGTGGCGCATTTGCTGCTAGACAAGATGCTCTGTGAAATATTTAGGGAAATGAAGATGTGAGAACTTGCCCGCTGTTGGAGAGGAGCCTGCCAGAGAGCCTGGTGCTTGGTCACAGTTGTGGCCAGGATGGTGCCCGGCTGGGCTCCTTGTGCCTCTGGAGGGCTCTGTGGAGAACCCGGAGTGCTGGAGAAGCCGAGCCCAGGCCGTGGGCCGCAAGGGAGCCTCGCCAGCTGGGCCCGGCAGCAGTGGGGGCCCGGGGGGGGGCTCAGTCCCAGCATGGCCCTGAAAGGGCACGAGGCGTGGCCCCTCCTCATGGTCGGGAGTGGGGAGCCCAGGCCTGCCCTGGAGAGTGGCCGTGTCACGGCTGGCTCAGGCTGCCCTTTGGGAAGGGTGAGGGTTGGATGCTGGAGCAGCTCCCCCAGTGCTGTGCCCCCCCCGCGGCCAGCAGGCCTCTTCCCAGCCTAGCTTCAAGTTGGTGGTGGTGACCCCCCCCCCCCCCCGGCCAGGACTCTCCCGAAGCCCTAAGGAGCCAGTTCCAGGGCAGGAGGCTTAACGAGTGGTGGGCTCACTCCTGTGCCGGGGGTCTGGACTGCTTTGTTTGGCTGAGGGATGGGCCGCCCCTGGGCGCCCCCGCCCCCGTTTCCCCGTTTGGCCTTTAGACGGACCCGTATTGGTGAGGGCTGGTGGCGGTCTCTCCACTCCTGTCTAGAGCAGCCTGTAGGAAGCTGCCTTCTAGCGCACTGCCAAGCCAGAGCCTTGCTCCGCCTAGCTCGGGTAATGGGCTGCTCTGACCGGCAGCCGCTCTCCTTTCCCAGCCCTGCCTGGGCCCTTCTGCTCCGCTGCCCAGCGGCCGCCTTCCCCCCTCCGTCTCCGTGTTCCTAGGCTTGGGTGGAGGGGAGCGCGGTTCCGGGCGAGCTTCGGGCAGCTTCAGAGTTACCTGGGGAAAGGTGGGCGCTGCTGCCGAGGGGTTCTGGGCCGAAGGGGCAGCCCGGGTGGGAAGGCCCCGAGAGCAGGAGCCCCTTGAGGCCCCGGAGGTGGAGCTTGGGATGGAAGGGGCAGAGCAGCCGGACTGCCGTGGGCAGCCGAGTGCTGGGGGGAGGTGAGGTCCGAGAAGGCGCCCCACCAGAGGAGCTTGCCGGGGGCGAGGGGTGCGCCAGACACTCCTCTTGCCGAGGGCCCCGTTTCCCCGCATGGGCAGGGGAGCAGCAGCGTCCTTGTGCTAAAGGCTGGCCGAGGAGCCGGATGCCTGCCCGGGACGGTACCGTGTGGAAGCTACTTTGCGGGTGCCGGTTGTGTCTTGCTGGCTCCTGAGAGTGGCCGGCCGCCCCGATGCTGCCGTTCCAGCCCCAGGGCAGGGCTTGGAGGGCCTCCTCATTTTCCTCCCGTCTGTGTGCGGAATGAGTTTTGTTCTGGGCGGCAGGATCGAGGCAGTGTGCGCCCCCCGGGAGCATGCAGAGGGGGGCCTGACCTGACCTGACCTGACCTGAGCAGGCGTCCCGCGGTGTGTGAGCGTGTGCACGCCTGGGGGGAGCAGGGCCTCCGAGGGGTCTTCTTGGGCGGGGGTGTCTGGCGCCCCCTCCCTGGGTGTGGCGGTGGCTGGCGAGTCGGGTCCCTGGCTTTCGTTCTCAGTGGGTTGGCAGAAAGTACCTCCGCCTTCTCCGGGAGGACGCCGGCTCCTCGTGCCCTCTGGGCAGCGGTGGGGAAATGCCTTGAAAAGCTAGACTGGCTTCCCTGCCTCTCTCCTCTGAGTGCAAGAACACAAACCTTGGGCACACCACACACAAAGGCTGCCACTCCTCTTGCGCCCCAAACCCGGGAGACACATTCTGAGCCCGGACCGTCCTGGACGAAGGCTGAGCTCAGCGGGACGATCGAGAGGGCCCTTCCCAGCCTGGCCAACCCCATTTGTCGTGCCCCCGACTCGTCCAGGGCTGACGTGAGCCAGAGCTTTCTCAGGGCCTCGCACTCGCATCCGTGGCAACCTGCTGTCCCCAGTTCCCAACCTGGGGCAGGAGCAGGGGGGCGGTGCTCTCAATCGGTGGCGTCCCTGGGCTCAGGCGGGAGTGCGGCCTGTTGCAGATGCACTTGGCTTCTGGGGCGCTTGGCGGGGCAGCAAGGCACAGAGAGGAGCTGCCCACCTGCCCGTGTCCTCTGGGCCTCCCTGCCTGGCTGCTGAGCGGCTGGCACTCTGCGCCCCACTTGCTGGAGCCTTTGGCCTTGGGGCATCGCGGCATCGCCTCAGAAGGTGCTTGTGGATTCCGTGCCGGGCTTGGACGTGTGTGTGGAGGCCCGGAGAGGAGGAGGGCGCTGGTGGCTCTGTCTCCTCCGACGTCGCTTTGGCACACCGTCCTTCCTGGTGTCCTGGTGAGCAGGCGCCTGGGGCTTCCCCCAGCCCAGGGGGGCTCTCCCAGCAGCAAGCCTTGCCGAAGCGCCTTTGCAAGCGGCACACCGCCTCCGTGTTGCCTCGTGGAGCCTTTCCCTCTCGCTGTGGGTGGGCTGGGGGGAGTCGGGCCCAGTGATGGGGTGCAGGAGGCCGCTGCCCGGGCAACGGTCTCCCTTCTGCTCCCACTCCAGCAGCGACTCCAGCAGCAGTTCCAGTGACGAGTCCCCAGCCCGCTCGGTTCAGTCCACGGCGGTCCCAGCGCCCACTTCTCAGCTGCTTCCATCTCTCGAGAAAGAGGAGCCCCGCAAAAGCTTTGGCATCAAGGTCCAGAATCTTCCAGTGCGCTCCACAGGTAATCCGGCCTGGGAGGAAGCCCCCCGCGCCCCCCAGTCTCCTGGGGAAGGGGAGTCCCCACTCTGTTGGACGAGCGGCCGTGGCGGCGGCCACGTGGCAGGCGGGAGTCCCGAGTCCTCCGAGAGGGAGGTCTCTGGCCCGTGGGCCTCCCGGCGCAGGCTTCCCTCCTCGTGGGGTGGGCTTGGAAGAGGTCTTGCACCAAGCCCAAGCAAGGCGGCCTGGGCTGCCGAGGAAGGGCCAGGGAGCACCCTGGGGCTGCTTCCAGGGCCCTCCCCGCCAGCAGAGGCCCAGCCCCTGCTGCAGGTGCTGGGTGGGGACGGGGCTGCTCCTGCCCCTGCTCCTCCCTCCTGGCTTGGGAGGCCTCTCGGCCCTCGCCGGCATGCTTTCCGAGCGGCCCTCCGTGCTGTGGCCAGAGGCGGCTGGGGGCGGGGTGGGTTTGGGCAGGGGAGGGCTGCTTGTCCTGCCGCCGAGCCAGCAGACGGCCTTACGGGCCCGTCTGCCATGCCCGGCGGAAGCAGCACGGGGAGGGGGGGTCCCTCTTCAGCTGGCGCCGCCTCCTGTAACCGTGCCTGCCTTGGCTTGCTCCTGGCAGACACCAGCCTGAAGGACGGCTTGTTCCACGAGTTCAAGAAGTACGGGAAGGTGACGTCGGTGCAGATCCACGGGGCCTCGGAAGAGCGCTATGGGCTGGTCTTCTTCCGGCAGCAGGAGGATCAGGAGAAGGCCCTGAACGCCTCCAAAGGGAAGCTCTTCTTTGGCATGCAGATCGAAGTGACCGCTTGGATCGGGCCAGGTGAGCCCAGGGAGGCCTCGGGGGCCCAGTGGGCGCCTCCGGGAGCCCGGCCAGAAACCCCAGCCGCAAGCAGCTGACTCGGCCGGGGGGAAGGCGCTCGGGGGGCCTCCTCCTCCAGGAGCTCAGGATGCTGCCTCTGGCTGAGCCAGACCCCCCGCCAGGGATGGGACCGGGCACCTTCTGCGTGCAAGCAGAGGCTCTGCCGCGGAGTGACGGCCCGTCCCGATGCAAACCGCCCTGCCCAGCAAGGGGGGCAACTCCTGCTCGCTCCCACAAGAGCACTTCTCCTGTCTAGCCCTGGATCCGTAGTGGCTGCCCATCAGGAGCTGTGTGTGCACAAGCCCGTGGGAGCACCCTCCTCCTCGACTCCCATTCTTGGTTTAGCTCACACAGTGTGCCCCACATCTGCTCCGTCTAGCATAGATGCTCGCTTTGCACTGTTGGAGTGTCATCCGTGGCACCAGGAGAATCCCTCCAGGACTTTCTCTGGGTTTGGGGCCTCGCTCACTGCACTGTAGTCAGCCGTCTTCACCTTTCGCTGCCGAGCCAGATGGGGCGGGGGGAGGGCCCCCTCCTAGGGGAGCGAGAGGCGGCAGCCTGTTGGAGCTCCGGTTCTCTTCTGCTTCCAGAAACGGAGAGCGAGAATGAGTTCCGCCCTTTGGACGAGCGGATAGATGAATTCCACCCCAAAGCCACCAGGACTCTCTTCATTGGCAATCTGGAGAAAACCACCACGTATCATGACCTTCGCAACATTTTCCAGCGCTTTGGAGGGATCGTGGTACGTGCAGAGAGAGAGAGAGATGCGTTTGTGATCTCGTCCGAAGCTGCCTCTTGGCACGGCAGCCGGGTCCAGCTTGTTGGGGCAGAGTGCCCCGTGGCTGCTTACGCGACCGCAGCCCACACCTGATCTCTTTGGTCCTGGAAATGGAAAGGCTGCATCCCAGAGGCGAGGAGGCCGTGTGGGTGCCCCTGGGTGGCGGGGCATCGCCCGCTGCTCCTGCTGCTGCAGATCACCCGCTAGGATGGTGAAGGCCTTTCCGCAAGGGCAGAGCGGCCTCCTCAGGGAAGCGTGTGTGGCGGGGAAGGCGGGCTGGCCAACCTGCCCCTCCGCCATGCTGCCAGGAGGAATCAGGTTGGGGCAGCCCCCCCCCCCCCAACAACAAATACTGACATGCCACTTATCAACAGCAGTGTCCAAAGCAGTTTCCATAGACAAATAAGAACTGCCTGGCCTCCTCGCCTCCCACAGAAGGCATGCCCTAGACAGAAGGAGGTCATGGCGCTGGGGGATGTGTGCCTTGCTCATGTCCACGTGTGCTCAGTCAGGCCCCTTCCCAGATGAAGGTGTTGACTACAGCTCCCAGCATCCTTGACTGCCCTGGCCTTTGGCTGGGGATTCTGGGAGTTTTAGTCAGTGTCTGGGAATTCCCGTTGGAGGGAACACGGCTTTCATGCCCAGGCCGTGCAGCACGATGGCGGGGGGGTGGGGGGAGGACGCCTTCCCAGCGCCCCGGCTTGTCTGCGCGGTTAGGGTTCTGCTTCCGCACCCCAAACCCCGGAGAGAGAGGCGGGGCGTCCGGCAGCGGCAGCAGGGCTGGCTCTCTGCTGTCGGCACTGGGCACCAGAGCAAAGGCCCTCTGGAGGTTGTGTGTGGGGAGCTGCCTTCTGCTGGGACGGGCCGTGGCTCCTGGGGCCTCCCTCTCTCTGGGCCAGTTCCCCTGCTCGGGCGAGCCTCTGCTGGCCGGTGGAGACGGGCCGTGGCCCAACCGCCTCTGCCGCGTGTCGGGGCGCTCACCGGGGGCTGCTTTTCTTCCTCGGCAGGACATTGACATCAAGAAAGTGAACGGGGTCCCCCAGTATGCCTTCCTCCAGTACTGTGATATTGCCAGTGTGTGTAAAGCAATCAAGAAGATGGACGGGGAATATCTCGGGAACAACCGGCTCAAGGTAAGCCTGCGCTCCCCAAGAGCGGCTCTGACCCTCTGGTGGTTCGTTTCTGCTCCCGAGGGGGCCAAATTGTCCCCCCCCCCCAGTTTGGACTGTGGGAGCGTGGATAGAGACTCGGGCTCCCCCTCCAGTTCTCTCTGTGGACTGACGGCTCCAGCTAGATGGTCCCTGTCTGCTCCCCCTCCCTCCCGACAGCACTGATTGGCCAAGTGGCAGAAGCCGCTTCCTGCCCATGCCGCGCACCCTCGCCCCACAGCGGGGATGGGGCACGTGGGTCCACTGAAGCTTGCAGGGTGGGTCTCCCCTGCCCAGCACCTCGGGGCGGAAGGGCCGGGTCTGTGGCTGACGGGCCGTCTTGCCTCCTTGTGTCCAGCTGGGCTTTGGGAAGAGCATGCCGACCAACTGCGTGTGGCTGGACGGCCTCTCCACCAATGTCACTGACCAGTATCTGACGCGACATTTCTGCCGCTATGGGCCCGTGGTGAAGGTAGGTGGGCCACGTGCTCTCCCCGACTCAAGCTCAGTGGCGAAAACACACTGCTGCCTGCCTGCCTGCCTGCCTGCCTGCCTGCCTGCCTCTCTCTCGCTCTCCCTCTCCCTGTTGAATCTGTCCTTTGGGGAGCTTTGACGCCTCTTCTGCCACCTTTTCAGTTTGGGAAATGAATGCCCCAAATGAGCCCAGCCGCGTTGGTGGAACAGATGGCCTCCCCCGGCCCCCTCTGGCATCCCCCACCAGTTCGGAAATCCCTCACTGAACTGGTAGGAAGAGCGCCTGCTCCAGTGGCGGGTTCTGTGCAGTCACCTCCCTTCCGCTAGGAGAGGCACGAGGCCGACTCTCCGTATCGATGCCAAGCGGAGGGCCCCACACCTTGGCCGGCTCTTTCCCCAGCTCCTTTCCCCTCCCCAAGCTGCTTCTCCACGCGCATGTTTGGAAGCGCAGGCTCCCCCGTCACCTCTGAGGGAGCGGATCCTGAGGCCCAAGCCCTGCTGCTCCTTCTCGTCAGAAGGGTTTGCTCCTAGCAGGCACACGCAGCCCTGGCAGAGAGCCACAACATGAAGCAGTGGGAACACCAGTCCGAAGGGAGGCGGTGGCGGCTAGTTCAGTGGCAGCGAAGCGAAGCCCAGGAGAGGCAGGGGCAGCCAGTGCCTCAGGCCTGGTGGAAGAGGGCGGCCTGGAGGAGGCCACGGCAGAGAAGGCCGCCTTCTGCGCCCTGCAGCCGGGCTGCTGAGGGAGGGGCACGAGGGTCTCCCCTGGCCAGCACCGTGGAGCTCCTCGAGGAGCCCGGGCTGGAAGCCCCTGAGAGCAGCCCCCTTTTTATGGTCCTCCTTTTGTCCTCCGTTGTGATTGGCTGAAAATGTGAAGGCGATTTGCCCCCTTACGGGAAACCACAGGGAGGAGTTCTCCCCCCATCACTTGGTGGTTGGCACTGCTGAAGTTGCCGTCCTGTGAACGAGGCTCTCTCTGATGTGGGTTTTGTGTGTTGTGTTTTTGTGTGTTTGCAGGTGGTGTTTGACCGCTTAAAAGGCATGGCCCTCCTTCTCTACAATGAGATTGAATATGCGCAAGCAGCTGTAAAAGAGACCAAGGGGAGGAAAATCGGTGGGAATAAGATTAAGGTCTGCAAAAGGAACCTCCTCCTCAAAGGACAACCATAGAGGGAGGAATAGCCCCCCCCGCCCCGAGCCAGTGCTTGGTGTGTCCTGTCCCACCCTTCCAAGTGACCCAGCAGGAGAGGGTGGCTGGATCAGGCCCGAGGGCTGCGGGAGGCAGCAAGCAGCCTCTTTCCCGCCGTGGTGTCCCCCAGCAGCTGGCAGCCAGGCCTCTGGGCGGGGAGTTCCTGCGGCCTCTTTTGGCTGGCAGCTGCTTGTGGGTCCCCCAACAGAGGCCCAGCTGGGTCCCTCCAGCAACTGGCCTCTGGTGGCCTGGATGTGGCTGGCCCTTGCTGTGGAGGGGTGACCCGGAGGAGGAGGAGGAGGAGGAGGAGGGGGCCTCTTCCTCTCTTGCTTGCCGGCTCCTCCTTGCTCTCTGCCACTGGCTTGGCACTGCCCTTCCTTTCCAAGTTCTCTGCTTTCTGGCCTTCTGTGCTGCTGCTGACATCGCTGGCGCGGTACAGCCGCCAAGGGGCTGCTTTGCAGGCAGGCCACCCCTTGCCTGGGCTCCCTGGGCAGGCCGCGCGCCTGCTGGCCTCTCCCCCGGTGCTTCTGGGGCCGCGTCGGTGCTGGGTGCTCTCCAGGCCTCCCCCAGCCTGGCAATGCCCTCCTCATGGGGGGGCTCCTTCCGCGGCAGCCGCTCCTGAGCACCGAGGCCCCCGACTGCCCCCTCCCCTCCTTGGAGGCCCATCTCCGCTCTGAAGCCTCTCGCCCCACCGCGGCGGTCATCCTGGCTTCCTTGTGTGCTGAATCTGGAAACAGAGTTGATGCTCACAGAGCTGTGGGAGGATCCGAGCTTTGGCTTCTGGGGCATTGCTCTTCAGCCCTTTCCTTCTTGGCCCTGAATTCACGCACCACAGCAGGCGTTTGGAAAAGCAAGTGGCCCCTGTCCTGCGGAATGGGTTGGGCATCCTGGGTGTCTGGGCGGGGGGGGGGGTCACCACGTTCTCTGGAAAGGGTCCTGGAGGAAGAAGCGGATGGTCTAAAAACGTGTTGGCTCGGCATCAGGCCCCTGTCACTTCAGGAGTCCAGTGGTTATCCGTGTCTCCGGGCCAGGGTGCCTCCAGGGAGCCTTCGTGTTCAGAAGTCGTCGGCCTTCATGCGCTGGCTGGGGCTGTGGGTCCAGAAATCCTGGGCTCGATGGCCACTGCCCCCAGCCCCTTGTATTTAAAAGGGGGAGGCAAGTGAGTGGGGGGGGGTCTTTCTGGGTTTCTCAGGCCTGGCCTGTCCCAGTGAGCCCCCCACCAGAGAACCGTGCCCTGGCTGGGTGAGGGAAGCATCCCTTGTGCCCTCCCGGTTTGAATGCCGGGAGGAAAACTGGCTCGGCCTCGCGCCTGGGAGTGATGGGGCTCCCTCCTTCTGTTCCAGGTGGATTTTGCAAACCGTGAGAGCCAGCTGGCGTTCTATCATTCCATGGAGAAGACTGGCCAGGATATCCGAGACTTCTATGAGATGCTTGCTGAGAGGAGGCAAGTCACTCCAGGGGCAGGATTGGGGGAGGCGGCGGCGGCGGCGGCAGCATCCAGACAGGCCCAGAGTCCTTGTTCCAGGAGGGCGCCTCTGCTCGCCCGCTTCTCGGCTCTTGGGGGCAGGGCTCCCTCTGAATGAGGGTGCAAGGCTCTTCTTGAGGCACCTTGCCTAGAGCCCTGGGGTTGCCCTTTGAAGGAGGCAATGCAACGGAATAGGGAGCACTCTGAATGCCGGCAGGGAATGCTCGCCCCTGTCCTGTCTCTCCCCGCCAGCCCTGCAGGGCCTGGACGGGGGCTGAGTGCATGTCCCAGGTTGGGCGCCAGGTTCCCCACCCAGCAGCCCTGGCCCGTGAGATGGGGAAGGAGCTGCGTCCCGCCCCATCTGGCTGCCTTGGCTGGGAGGTCGGAACTGGGAGCTGTGGCTTGAGCACCCCCTTCAGGCCAGGAGTGCAAAGTGCTGCGGCTGGATCGGGGCTTGCAGGGAGCTTTCAGACTGGCCTGGGTCCTCTTGTGGCAGGCGGTGGTCTGATGGCCAGGGGCGCTTCTCGTAAGCGGAGTGTGTGGGCTTCAGACAGACTCGTGGGGAATCAGTCTAGTAGTGGCTGCTAGTCACTATGGCGGGGGAGCGGGTCTGGTGGCAGCAGGCATGACTGGTCCCCTTAGCTCAGCAGGGTCCACCCTGGCTGCAGATGAAGGGGAGACTGGAAGTGGGAGCAGCACTGTCAGACACTCCCTTCAGGGGATGATGGAGCCACTCTGGGGAGAGCATCTGAGGTCCCCAGTTCCCTCCCTGGCGGCAGCATCTCCAGATAGGGCTGAGAGAGACTCCTGCCTGCAACCTGGGAGAAGCCGCTGCCAGTCTGGGTAGACAATCCTGTGCTAGATGGACCAAGGGTCTGACTCCGTCTATGGCAGCGTCCCATGTTCCTAGTCCTGATGACTATGGGCTGTCTCCCTGTCTGGGGGCAGGATGCCCCACATCCCATTTGTAGGGGGGCCGGGGAAGATCTCCTGCTAGCATTGTGGACTGCCCAAGGCCTCTGGCGGGCCACTGCGGGAACCAGGCTGCTGGACTCGATGGGCCCTCTTGGGCCTGATCCAGCAGGGGCTGAGAGGGAGCCTCCGGCCACACCGCACTCTCCGGATGGGGTCCTACTTCAGGCGGGTTCCTGTTGGGCAGCTGACACTGGCAGCTAATTGAATTTCCAATAACTTCCATAAACTTGGTTTTTCAAAACCTGCGTAAGGAAAATCAGAGGCTATATTAAGCCTCGCTCCCTTCCCTAGGCAGCTTAAATGTTTACATTCAAGTCGAATGTGAGTGTTTGGAACTGGAGTTGCCAGTGAAAGGTGCCAGTTTGGACTTTTGCCTTGAGGAACCACTCATTTCTCCTCAACTTATTTCCGGATGGAAATAGATTGTGACTCTGTTGTTGCCAATTTGTTTATCATTTTTTAAAGTAGGCATTTGCATAATGCTCCTCCATTGCCAGGAATTGGATTTTGGCAGGCAGGGACAGTTTCAGCTGAAACTGAATCAACAACCAAAACCCCCCACCAAAAACCCCAAACCACCACCCAGAACCCTGAAGTGGTGGGGGGAGGGCTTCAGATCGCGTTGCCCCTTGCTCTGTATTTGCCTAGAGCTGTGAAGGGTGTAACAAGGACGGCGGCCCCAGGGCAGTGGCCTCTGGCTGGCTGCACTCTTGTTCCTGGAAAAGGCCCGTCGATGCTTGGAGCTGGCGAGGGGTGCGGAGATCTGCCCTCTCCTTGCATGGTGCTCCTCCGAGCTCAGCCCAGTGGCGGGGGCACACTCTGCCCCCTCCTCGGCTCCACGTGGGAGGCTGAGGCTGGAGCTCGGCCCGTTGCCGGAGGAACCCTCCCCGTGGCAAGGGTGGTGAGTGGAGGCGTGGGGCCCTAAGAGGGCCAAAGGGGGACCCTGGGGCTGCATCCCCAATGGTTCTCTCTCTGGAAAGCTGCCCTTGAACTGGGGAGAAACTGACCTTTTTGATGTCCTTGGCTTTGGCAGAGATGAAAGAAGAGGCTCTTATGACTACGCTGCTGACCGGACTTACTATGAAGCTGTCAGAACACCCGGGACGTATCCTGAAGACCCTCGAAGAGAATATCCAGCCCGTGGCAGGGAGTTTTATGCAGACTGGGACCCTTATCAAGGAGACTATTATGACCCACGATACTATGACGACCCACGGGAATACAGAGACTACCGAGGAGACCCTTATGAGCAAGACATAAGGGAGTATAGCTACAGACAGCGGGAGCGGGAGCGCTTTGAGTCGGATCGTGACCGCGACCACGAAAGGAGGCCCATTGAACGGAGCCAAAGCCCCACTCATTCTCGGCGACCACAGAGCCCGGGAGTGTCTCCATCACAGTCAGAGCGGCTGCAGAGCGACTCCGAGAGGAGGATCTACAGTCGGTCGTCCGAGCGAAGTGGGAGCTGCAGTTCACTTTCTCCACCACGCTACGATAAGCTGGACAAAGCCCGCCTGGAACGCTACACGAAAAACGACAAACCAGAAAAAGAGCGTGCTTTCGAGCAAGAGAGACTTGACAAAGACAAGCGCCTGGTGAGGAAAGAGAAATCAGACAAACTTGAGAAAGATAAAATGGAGAAGCAAAAACGGAAAGCAAAGATCCACTCCCCCAGCTCACAGTCTTCTGAGACGGATCAAGAGAACGAGAGGGAGCCCAGTCCAGAGAAGCTGAAAGGCGGCAGCGGCAGCAAGCCCAGCCGGGAGAGAGCCGACAAAGAAGGGACTGCTAAGAACCGCCTCGACCTGATGCCCTGTGTGGTGTTGACGCGGGTGAAGGAGAAGGAAGGGAAAGTGATCGAGCAGCCTGTTCTGGAGAAGCTGCGGCTGAAACAGGAGAACGAGGCCATCAAGTCTCCCTTGCTGGAGCAGAAGATCCAGGTGTCCCAGGTGGAGCAAGCCAAGTTGGAACCCTTGAAACTGGAGCCTGTCCGGACGAAGGTGCCCAAGGAGAAGGTCCTCGCCAGCCACGTGGAAGTGGTCGATAAAGAGGGGAAGCTGAAGCCCAAGAAACACCTGAAGGTGGACCCGTCCAGTGAAGTGGCGAACCCAGTCGATCTCGAAAAGCTGGAGGCTCGCAAGAGGCGCTTTGCCGATGCCAACCTGAAGCCTGACAAGCAGAAAATGGACACCAAAAGGAGTAGCCAGGAGGATGAAGACTCACGGGTCGTCTTGAAAAAGCAGCTTGATGGGACAGCCGAACCTGAAAGGAAGCCTATGAGAAAGGAGATGCTTAAAAGGGAATCCAAGAAAATCAAGCCAGAAAGATTTCCTACTGTTACAAGTCCCAAAGATGCTCAGGAGCCTGCCAGTGTGTCTGGGGGGCTAGTCTTACGGCCCAGTTTGGAGCTGCAGGCGCGGCTGGGGGAGCCAGCTGATGAGCCAGGGGGTGAAACCCCCGAGATCCCCTCGAGGAAGGTCAGCTTAAAACTGCAACACAAACACACACAGCCGCTAGATGATCACAGTGCAGAGAGAGAGGACCCACGCAAGAACTATAGCAGTCTTCCTGAAGAGATGCCGGACCACAAGCCCGGGCAAGAGAAGTCCCAGTCATCGGATATGGAGGAGAAAATTCCCATTGACATCGATCACACGCAGAGTTACCGGAAACAAATGGAGCAAAGCCGCCGGCTAAAGCAGCAGCAAATGGAGATGGAAATCGCCAAGTCGGAGAAGTTTGGCAGTCCAAAGAAAGACCTGGACGAGTACGAAAGGCGCAGCCTTGTGCACGAAGTCGGGAAGCCCCCACAAGACGTGACAGATGACTCTCCTCCAAGTAAACGGAAGAAGTCCGACACTTTTGATTTTGAGATTAGCACCAAGCGGGAGAGAAACTACAGAAGCTCTCGCCAGGTGAGTGAAGATTCTGAGCGAACCGTCAGCTCCCCCAGCCTCAGACCCTTCCCGTTCCATGAGGAGGAAGAACTGCTGGAGTCCCCAAGGCTGATGCCTTTGAAAGAAGCCAAAGAATCGCCTCAAACAGAGGACAAGGGGCCTGCCTATTCGAACATGGCCGCCATAAGGGAGGATTCTCTGAAGTTCAATCCCTACGATTCCAGCCGAAGAGAGCAGATGGCAGAAATGGCCAAAATGAAACTGTCCTCACTGAGTGCCGAGGAGGAGTCGAGCCGGTGGGACTCGCAAGTGAAGGCAGAGCCGGGCCGAGTGGAGATCAGCTTCCCCAGCAGCATCGTCAAGAGAGATAGTTTACGGAAGCGGTCGACCCGGGACCTGGAACCAGGAGAGGTGCCTTCCGACTCAGACGACGATGGCGACCATAAGCCCCACTCTCCTAAAGCCGCCTCCTTGCTGGAGAGCTCGAGGCTGTCTTTTTTATTAAGAGACAGGGAGGAGAAGCTCCGGGAGCGGGAGGAGAGGCTGCCGAGCTCCTTGGAAAGGAACAAGTTCTACTCCTTTGCGCTGGACAAGACCATCACGCCCGACACCAAAGCCCTGCTTGAAAGAGCCAAGTCGCTCTCATCGTCCAGAGAGGAGAACTGGTCTTTCCTCGACTGGGACTCCAGGTTTGCGAGTTTCAGGAACAACAAGGACAAAGAGAAAGTGGACTCTGCGCCAAGGCCCATCCCCTCCTGGTACATGAAGAAGAAGAAGATCCGGACGGACTCCGAGGGGAAGCTGGATGATAAGAAGGAAGACCACAAAGAGGAGGAGCAGGAGAGGCAGGAGCTCTTCGCCTCCCGCTTCTTGCACAGCTCCATCTTCGAACAAGACTCGAAGCGCCTGCAGCATTTAGAAAGGAGAGACGAGGACCTCGACTTCCTCCCTGGCAGGCTGTATGGGCGGCAGGCCTCTCTGGAAGGCGCCAGCAGCCTGCCTGACTTCCTGCCCGAGCCGGTGGTGCTCTTCCATAGCCGGTTCGTTGAGCTCACGCGAATGCAGCAGAAGGAGAAGGAGAAAGACCAGAAACCCAAAGAGGCAGAAAAGCCCCAGGAGGACAAGGCCAGTCGGCCCAAGACGCCAGAAACGGCCCCCGAGAACAGAGAGCTGGAGCAGAAACCTTTGCCATCAGTTGGTCCCGCAGCACAAGAGCCAGTGCTTGCCACGCCGGAGAAAGTGGCCGATGAGAAGTTGCCAGCCGAGATGCCCACTGGGAGAGAAGAGAAGCTGCCGGAACCTGGCCATGGAGCTGAAGAGCCGAAGCCGCTTCCAGAGCTTGCTCTGGTTAAAACGGAGCCACCAGAGCATCCTGAAGCACCACCAGTGACGGAAGGGAACAAAGACGGTGCTCTTCCCACTGCAACTCCCGCGGAGGACACTGTGCCTGGGGAGCACCCTTCATACCTGGACACCAAGCCACCCACCCCTGGCTCTTCTTTTTCCCAGGCAGATATTGGCACAGATCCGGAACCTGAAGTAGCCTCGCCTCCTCTCAAACTGGCAGCCAAGTCCGAGGAAATGCCTGAGCCCCAAGAAGAGAGTGTGCCACCGGCCACTGGCCCAGAACCCGCGGCAAGTCAGAAAGCGGAAGCTGCCGCCGAAGCTCTGCCTCTAGTTTCTGATACGGAGATGGAAGCCGAGCCCCCCGTGGTAATCAAAGACAAAAAGTCATACAAGAGCAAACGGGCCAAACCAGCCCCTGTCCAGCCTGCTGTGGCCAGTGTGGCTGAGAAGCCTGTCACGAGGAAGAGCGAAAGGATTGATCGTGAAAAACTGAAGAGGTCAGGCTCTCCCCGCGGGGAGGTGCTGAAGCTTCTGGAATTGAAAGTGGAGGCGGAGAAAGTTTCGAGAAATGCCGCCAAGTCTCCCAGTGCTGCAGCAGAGCCTGAAATTCCAGAGCCGAGCTTGCCCGTAGGCCGAACGAGGCGCAGAAACGTGCGCTCCGTTTATGCGACCACTGGAGACCACGAAGGGCCCTCTCCTGTTAAAGATTCCGTAGAGGTCACCAGGGCCACGCGGAAGAGAGCCGAAAGGGAGCCATCAGACGCTCCCCCCACTGCTCCCACGCCTCCCAGAAGGGGCAGGCCTCCAAAATCACGCCGCAAGCCTGAGGAGGAAATCTCTCCTACCAAGACAGAACCCATGCTACAGGAGGCAGAAGAAGCAGAAGCCAAGGAAACGGTGGAAACCCCTAAACCTGTGGAGGGGTGGCGGTCGCCCCGATCCCAGAAGCTCTCACACAGCCATTCTCCAGCTGCTAGTGCTCCCCAGAGCAAGAAAGGGAAGAACGAGCCCAAGGCCGAGAGCTCGGCAGAAACGGAAGAGCCCCCCGACCTGCCTGGCCGAGGACCAAACGCCCTCGAAAACAAGCCAAAGGCAGACAAGGAAACCCTCGGGAGCGAACAGAAACGAGATCAGAAAGAGTCCGACGTGGACCGGAATGCACCTGAAGCCTGCCCGGTTGAGACGGCGGAAAGGAAGCCGGTCCTGGAGAAAGTTACCAAGTCCAAAAGGGGAAGATCCAGAAGTATCAAGGCTGTGGATAAGGTCTCCTTGATCAAGAGCCTGAAAAACGTTGAGATCCGGCTCAATGTGGATGAAGTCAAAGGTGCTCTCCGGCCTAGTGAAGAGGACATGGAGCCCCTGCCAGCCTCGCCTCCCAAAAACAAGAGCCCCCAGAAGGAAGACCAGGTGTCACCCCATTTTGCAAAGCAAGAGGCAGGAGACCCCTTTCAGGAAGCGGAGAAGGCCGAGGCAACGCAGTCTCCGGGAGCGGATCAGTTGGCCAAGCAGATTGAACTGGAGCAGGCTGTGGAGAACATCGCCAAGCTCACGGAGAGCCCAACCATTGCGGCCTACAAGGAGCAAGCGGCAGACGTGGCAGAGGTTCGCCCGGAGGAAGAGGGGGACAAGCCTGCCCATCAGGCCAATGAAACGGAGCTGGCCGCAGCCATTGGATCCATCATGAACGATATTTCTGGAGAGGCAGAAAGCTTTCCCGCTGCCCCGACATACCCGGCGGATTCGGAGTCCGAAATGCCCACAGAACCGCTGGCCCCACCGCCCCCGCCGCCCCCACCTGTGCGGGAGGAGATGGAACCCGAAACAGACCAGGCGGTCAGCAATATCCTGGAATCGGAATCGGCTGCTGCCGAGGCACCCGTGCCGCCAGTTCCCGGGTCTGCAGAGGGCAAGGAGGCCGAAGTGAGCTTGAGCGAGTCCTCCAACTCGGCACAGGAAGCAGAAACCCCGCAGGAAGCAGACGCGTCTCGGAAGGAGCGAGGCCGCCAGAAGACGGCACGGCCGAGGCGGAAGCGCAGCACGAGCAAGAAGGGGGACGCCGTTGAGCCCGAAAGAGTCCCGAGCAAGGCTCCCGGTGCCAGCGAAGTGAAAGGGAAGCCCGGGGAAGCCACCAGCGACGCCAGCAGCCTGGGCAAGGACTCGCCCCCAGCCTCTGCCCAGCCGGGAGCTGCTGACACAAGCCGGACTCCAGCCCTGGAGGCCACCTCCCATGAGCCTGTTGCAGAGAGCAGCCCCCTGCCCAAAGCTCTTGGCCCCCGGGACCTGCCGTCTCCCTTGGTTCCTGTCGACGAGGTGAGCCAAGCCGGCTGCAAGCGGCGGCCCTCAAGCGACAACGCGCCGGCCACTCCGCCGGCTCCTGCAGCCCAGCTGCCCGTGCCCGTCGCTGCCGGCCTCGTGCCTCTCCACTCCAGCGCAGCCAAGGTGACCGAGTGGATGGTGAAGCACGAGGAGGCCCGGGCCCGCTCCACCCCGCCTCCGGCTCTGCCCCCGGACACGAAAGCATCCGATGTGGACATCAGCTCCAGCACTTTGCGGAAGATACTGATGGAGCCCAAGTACGTGTCTGCCACCAGCATGGCCCCGACGCACGTCACCCCAGCGATCGTGGAGCCTGTGAGCACCGTCCGCGTGGAGGAGGCCCCGCCGCACGCCCCGGCAGAGGCCCTGTGGCCAGGCTCCGACGAGAAGCCCGCCGTTCCCATCACGAATGCTTTGGACCCTCCGGTCGCAGAGGCCCCGGTCTTCCCCGAGAAAGAGAAGATGGTCGCTGTCATCGCACCCAAAGCCACCTCTGTGATCAGCAGAATGCCCCACAGCATTGATCTGGAGGAGACCCCCAGGATCACCCTGGTGAAGCAAGCCCCCCCTCCCCAGACGTGCCTGGTGAATGCGCTTTCGCCCAAATACAAGCAGCAGAGGCCAGGCACCAACGACAACAGCCGGTTCCATCCGGGATCCATGTCTGTGATTGAAGACAGCCCAGCAGAGACTGGCTCCAGCCCAGGCCTCCGCGTCAACACTTCGATCGGGGTCGTCCGGCTGAGCTACTCGGGACAGAAGACGGAAGGCCAGCAGCGGATCGTTGCCAAGATTAGCCAGATCCCCCCCGCCAGCGCCGTGGACATTGAATTCCAGCAGTCTGTGTCCAAGTCGCAGATAAAGCCAGAACCCCTGGGCCCCTCTCAGCCAGCCCCCAAGGCCACCCAGCCCCCTGCAGGCTATGGGGGGGTGTCTGCCCCTCCGTCGCTGGTGCTGGGCCCCCAGCAGTACAGCCCCTCCATTAAGCAAGAGCGCAGCAGCCTGGAGAAGCCCGACCTGGCCCACCTCGCCGCCCAGGCGCCCGCGGCTCCCTCCGGGCCGGTGAAAGTCCTCGCTCAGGCCGCCAACACTCCCTCCATCCTGGTCCCCAACCAGCTGGTGCTCTCTCAGAGCATGGCTGCCACCAGCAAGAAGCTCCCCGAGCCGGCGGCCCTGAAAGCCGAGGGCAAGGCTCTGCAGCCGGCAAGCCTGAGCCCCGGGCTGGGTCCTCACCACCCTTCCTTGCCCGGCAAGATGCACCCCGAAGCCAACCACGTGAGCGTGGGGCCCGGCGGCCCGGCCGAGCGGCCTGTTCCTCACCTGGGGGCCACCAAGCAGGAGCCGCTCTCTCCCCGGACCAGCGGGCACTCCCCGTCTCCCTTCCCCAGGGGGGCTTGCCACTCGGGGGGCCCCTCCTCCCCGGCCCTGGCGGGGAGCAGCTCCCTGCTGGGCATCCAGGGCTCTCCTTGCCCGGGGATCCCCGTGCCGCAGTACATCTCCAGCATGCACCCGGAGCAGTCGGTGATCATGCCGCCCCACAGCGTGAGCCAGACGGTCTCCCTGGGCCACCTCTCCCAAGGGGACGTGCGGATGAATACCCCTCCGCTGCCCGGCCTGCCCTACGCCATCCGCCCAGAGGCGCTCCACTCCCCCCGGGCAGCCCCGCAGCCGCAGCGCTCGAGCACCCCCCAGCCGGCCCCCCTCCGCGAGATGGTCCTGCCGCCCCAGCACGCCTCGGAAGAAGAGATGCACTACCACCACCCCGTCTGCCGCGGCTCGGCCCCCGTGCAGTCGGACGTCCTGGTGATGCAGCCCGACTACCGCATGCATGCGGCGGGCCTCCGGCTGGACCAGTACAGCGTCCCTCGGGAGGTGAGGATGATGATGCACCCCCACATGGCGGCCGTGGGGGGCGACCACCATGCCGAGACGCGGCAGTCCCGCACCCCCGAAGGGGGCCGGTCGGCGAAGACCCCGCCCGCCCCCAAGACGCTCCAGGCGGGCAAGGAGCCGCCCAAGGCGGCGGAAGGCAGGCTGGCCCACTCGCCCCACAGCGAGCCCCGGCTGCTGAGCGGCCAGCTTCCGGGCCTGCCTCTGGCGCAGCCGGTCGTCGTCCCTCACGGGGTCCAGCTGATGCACCCCTCCGGCAGCTCCTTCCACGACTACCGGACCGCCGTCTACAGCGACATGAGGAGCTACCACCCTGCGGCCGCTGCCGCTCAGCTTGGCCACCCCCAGTTCTCAGGCGCCTCGCCCATTGGGCTGCCCACCCGGAGCATGACCCCCTCCCAGGTGAGAAGCGGGGCCCCCGAGCACCTCTGGGGCGGGGGGCCCATGCTGGGGCTTCCTGCTGGTCTGTGTGCATCTCGCCTGCCGCCCCCCCCCCGAGACGCGTGGGTGTCTCCTGGGCAGAGGAACGGGAGGTCGGGGGGGGTGCTGAGGAGGAGTCGCGGAGGGATTAGGGGCTGGGTGGGGGCTGCCGCGAGGGGCCCCACGGCAAGGCAGGCGCCCGAGGCTGGAGAGGCTGGGCCATGCTGAAGGAGGAGGTGGGTTGGGCTTGTGAGCGAGGGGCCCCCCTGCCCTCCGGGTGGGAGCTGGCTTCTGCTGCCCGGGGTTTGCCCAGGGTCCCGCGGCAGTCGCTGGCGCTCTCCCTGCGAGGCGGAAGGGTGCCCTCCTGCTGCTGCTGCTCCTCCTGGCACCCAGCGCCACCGCCGCCCTCCTCCTCTCTCCTGCCAGGGGCTTCCAGAAGGGGACCACTCGCACCCCAGCCAGCCAGCACAGCACAGCAAGACGCCCCAGCTCTCCCAGGAGCCCAAGGGGGGTGCGCAGGCGGCAGGCGGGCCCGAGCAGGCGCTGGCCCGGCACGCCCAGCAGCTGGAGCCCCACCTGCACCTTCCACGCAGCAGCAGCAGCAGCAGCAGCAGCAGCCAGGCGGAGGCAGGCCAGACCTCCTACCCGTCCCCCGTGGCCGTCTCTGCCAAGCAGGAGCTCCCCTCCCCGCATCCGGCCCAGGTGCAGAAGCCGGCGCTCTTCCTCCCCTCTCCGGTGGGCCCTGCCGGGGTGCCTCCGGGGCTGCCGCAAGACCCTCCTCCTCCTCCTCACCCGGTGCCTCAGAGGCCGGTGGACATGGTCCAGCTCCTGACGGTGAGTTTCGCGGGCATTTGGGCTCCCTGCGGGAGGGAGGGCTGCAGAGATCCCGTGTGAGCCCTTGCCCTGGGGCGGGGAGCGTATGGCCTCCGGAAACGTCCCGGGCCATCAGTTGCCTGGGATGATGCCCCCTGGCCCTGCTGTGGCGGGGGGGGGGGGCGGCGCTCTCCCACTGGGCAGGGTGGGCTCAGCCCCTCTCCCGCCCGCCCGCCCGCCCGCCTTGGGGGTCTCTGGCCGCTGCCGCTCACCTGCCACCCCCCGCAGAAATACCCCATCGTGTGGCAAGGGCTCTTGGCGCTGAAGAACGACACGGCTGCCGTCCAGCTGCACTTTGTCTCGGGCAACAACGTCCTGGCCCACCGCTCCCTGCCCGCCCCGGAAGGAGGGCCCCCCCTGCGGATTGCCCAGCGCATGAGGCTGGAAGTCTCGCAGCTGGAGGGCGTGGCCCGCAGGATGATGGTGAGTGGCCGGGGCGGGGGGGCGGGGGGGCGGCCTTTCGGGAGCCCCTTCGGTGCCCCAGCAGCATTGGAGCTTCCTCGGAACTGACCAGGCCCCCCAGAACTCTGGGGCAGGGCTGAGCAGGGCAGGATGGGTTAGGGTGCCCCCCCACCCCGGTCTGCAGCCTGTCCCCATCTTGAGATGGTTGCAGGAGACGCCACTGTCGAGCTGGAGACCCCGTTTCCCCTTCCCCACCTTGCTGGAGGTCCAGCCTGAAGAATATGCTGGTGATGATACCCCCGAGCTTGCCCCCCGCCCGCCCCCACCCACGGGCGCTCCTTGCTCTTCCAGGTGGAGAGCGATTACTGCCTGCTGCTGGCCTTGCCTTGTGGGCGCGACCAGGAGGACGTGGTCAGCCAGACGGAGTCGCTCAAGGCGGCCTTCATCAGCTACCTGCAGGCCAAGCAGGCCGCGGGCATCATCAACGTGCCGAATCCCGGCTCCAACCAGGTACGGGAGGGGAGGGGGCTGTCCCCACCGCCGCCGCTCCTCTGGTGGTGGAGGCCTCACTCGGGCTTCTGCCTGGCCGCTGGGCATCATCGGCTAGAAGGCGTTGTCTGACCATGGGCAGAGTGCATTCCCTCATTGCAGAGCAGCTGCGGGCAGCCGGCTTGAGCTGTTCCTTTTGGAAGCGCAGGCAGCTGCTCATTCTGCTGGACGGTGGCTTCAGAGGCCCTTGGATGGATCTCACTGGTGGTGGGGGTGGGGGTGGGGGGGCTTCTAGTGGCCCCAGCAGCAGCAGCTTCTGAGGCAGCAGGTGCTTGGTGGGCGACCTTGGGGGACAGGCGGGCCTTGGCCACGGGCGGCAGCAGCAGCAGCAGCAGCCGCTTGCCCAGGCGGAGGGCCGGCTCGGGGTCACCCTTTCCCCCTTGGGGTTCTCTCTTCCAGCCCGCCTACGTCCTCCAGATCTTCCCGCCCTGCGAGTTCTCGGAGAGCCACCTCTCGCGCCTGGCCCCAGACCTCCTGGCCAGCATCTCCAACATCTCGCCCCACCTCATGATTGTCATTGCATCGGTCTGAGCTGCTGCTCTTCCCTCCAAGGCCCGACCGCAAAAAAGAGAGAGAGACGGGGGGGGGGGGCACGGCGGAAGGAGCTGGGCCCTCTGCCCCCCACCCCGCTCTCTGGCCGGGGGGCGGCCCCACCGCCCTGTATGTTTACATTTGGCTTTAGCAAGGATGCCGGACCGCGGAGGCACACTCAGTGAGGCAGACTGGTCCTGGGGCTGGGTGCCTCCTGGGGGGGGCGGGGCGGGGCGTGGGGGGGAGAGTAAAGGAAGGCTATTTTTTTTATTTACAAAATAAACTTAAAAAAAAAAAAAAAGGAACCAGAACTGCCTTTGCACTAAATTAGTGACTTTGGACCTTTGCACAGTTGAAGACTTGTTGTGGTGTTCCGGATGGATGTCGACACACACACACACACACGAGCTGGTGTTGTGGACTTGGCCAGCGCAGGGCCTGGGAACTTCTGCTCCGGGCCAAGGAGCACCACCGCCCCCCCCCCCGCCTGGGGATGCTGCAGCGGCCTCTTCCTCCTCCTCCTCCTCCATCTGGGATGTGCCGCTCACCCTGAAGCGAAGAAGCGAGACGCAAAAAGGGAGAGCCGTTTCCCTTCCTGGCGGGCGGTGCAGGACTCCGTGGGTGTATATAAATATATATATATAAATATATATATATATAAAAAGAAAGTACTGACTTTAAAAAGAGATCTGATCCCCACAACATTCTTTTTTTTAATCTGTGCCAAAAAATGTGTTTTCAAAGAAAATTATTTTCCTACTCAAACTTTGTATCTGTCACCCATTTGTAAGTGCGCTTCATTGAGACATTCAGCCCCCCCCTCCTCAGCGCCCCGCCATGTGGAAGTGTTATACACTTGTGCAGACTTTTTATCGCCCTGCCCTGCCCTGCCCCCCCCCCCACAATTAATTTATGGAACTTTTCTCAGCGCAATTTTGTTTTGTGTGTCCATTGGATTACAAACTTTATTAAAAAATACAAAACACGCGCGTCTCGGCTATGGTGTGCGTGTGTGTGTGTTTGCGCACGTGTGCAGGGAGTGGGGAGGGGGCTGCCCTGCCCGTTTGCACATCATCTGGGGGGAAGCCAATTAATCTGGTTCCGTTCCACTGCTTGGTCAGGATTAATCTTTTGTGTGCTGCTGTTCCCCTCCCAGCTGGCAGAAGTCCGCAGCCGGAAGGGGAGCCGTCGGAGCAGGAGCAGGAGCTGCCGTGGGCCAGCCGCTGGGCCTTGTGGGCCGGCCCTTGATGGCTGCCCAGCCTACTCAGGAATGCCCTTCGTAGGGGCAGGGCGTGGGGTGGGGGGCTTCTTTTCAGCCCCTCAGCAGACGCTCCCTTCTGGGCTCTGCAGGATGCTTGGCGAGACGCAGCCCAGCCCACCCTTGCCGTTTCGAGAGGGCAGCCGGCCCCAGAGGGTGTGAGCAGCCCGCAAGGGAAGCCCCACCGCAACGTGAGTCCAGCAGGCGGGTGTGGGGGAGCCGGGTGTGCGCAGCCCGGGGCCCAGGCCTTGCGGTGGGCTGCCCGCCAGGAGGAGCTCCACGCAGCATTCTTCTGCGGGGAGGCCTAGGAGACCCTGGCTGCCTGGGGAAGAGCCGGTGGGTGGGTGGCCCTGAGAGGCGCCCCCCCGCCCCGCCCCGCCCCAGACATTCCCACCGGGCCCCCTCCCAGCCCTCCTGTGGCGGAGGAGGAGGAGGGCAGCAGCAGCGCCCCCTGCTGGCGAGAGGCAGGAGAGAGGCGGCTGGCCCAGCGGACGCTCCGGGAGTCCTCAGGATGAGCAAGTCGGGAGGGGCAGCTTTGCAAGGTCTGGGAAAAGGAAACCCACAAGGAGGGGGAGGGGGTCAACCTCCGTCCTAGACTGAGGACTGAAGGGAGTGGGGTGGCCAGCACCTGCCCTGTTCCTCTCCCCTTTTTTGGACAGAGTCGAGCTTCCAAGCGGTCTGGCCTGGCTTGACCCTTGGGCCGAAGAGACGGGTGTGAAGCCGGCTGCAGGCACAAGGACAGGATGGGGAGCGCCCGGCCCGGCAGCGGCACATGCGGGAAAGGTCTGGGTGTCTTCGTGGGCCCCATCTTGGCCCAAGGACAGCAGCTGCCGTCGCTCCAGGGCGAGCCTCGGCCAAGCCGGTCCCAGGCAGCGTCTGCAGGCAGGACGGGGAGAGACTCCGGCCGGGAGCCTTGGAGCGCTGCTGCCAGTCAGAGCAGACAGTCCTGAGCCGGTGGCTGAGCGGCCCCTCTGAGGCTGCACTGGCAGAGGCAGAAGTCCTCGTCCCACTGGGACTCCGGCGACCTGGTCAGGGCAGCCTGGAGCAACTGGAATGGATTCCGAGAAAGCGATCGAGGAGGTGAGAGGTCTGGAGTCGCGATATTCTAACGCGCTGTACATGTTGAAAAGGTTTTTCGGGTTGTCTGTCAGGCGTCCAGGAGGGAATGTCTGCTCAGTCTTCGTCATCGTCACGTCCAAAGCTCACTGCTTCGAGGGCTCAGCATCCGTTGAGCCACTGGAAGAACAGCCGGGCGGGGGCTGGGGGGGCCGGGGGGCAGAGCCTCTGCCCGGCCTAGGCAGAAGGGCCCGGGGCTCCATCCCTGGCGGCAGCAGCATCTCCCCGCCGAGAGAGGCCAGACTGCGGAGCTGCTTCCAGTCAGAGTGGAGCTCGCGGGGCCCAGGCGGCTTCCTCGGCTCCTCCTCGCCCACTTGCTCGCCCTAAGAGTCCAAGCCCGTTTTCTGTCCTGCCAGATGTCTGAGAAATGCCCAGGGTCCACTTCCCTGGCGGCGGCAGCAGGGGGCGCCAGAGGCACACCGTGCTGGGCAGTGCGGGCGGGGCCAGTGGGCGGGGCACTCCAGGCTGGCGCGGAGTCTCCCTGGGTTGTGGGCAGGAAAGCCAAGCTGAGCCCGGCGGGAGAGGCGGCTCCTGAGCGACATCTCGGCCGCCATTCAGACTCCACCAGGGACGCACAGCGAGAGCGAGAGCTGGAGGCCCAGCCAGCCCCCTCCCCTTTTGCAGGGAGACCCGTTTGGGTGGGGGGGGGGCTCCGTCAAATGGAGGGGGATCTGCTGCCCCCGGGAGCAGCAGCTCTTCCAGGCAGGGAGGAAACCAGCCTGGCACCCCACGTAGGCAGCGGGGTGAGGAACAGGATGGGCCCCTTGCCCCCCCCCCACGCAGAGCAGCCAGCCCCCCTGAGCCCAGCAGCCAGAGACCTGGAGGCTTCTGGGGTGCCCCTCGGGTGTGGGGCACCCATGAGACCTCCCTTGCCCTGCCCCCCCCGGATGCCTGCATCCCCTCGATCAGAGGGGCCCCTATTGTCACAGTGGGGGGGGGTGATGCTCAACTTGCAGCAGGCGGCCAGTGGGGAGCACTGCCCGCCTGCTGCAAGTTGAACATCACCCCCCCCCCACCGTGACACCCGCAGTATTTTCAGCCCCTGGGATCCTGAGGGCACAAACCGCAACTGAACTCACAAGAACCTAAGAATATGAAACTGGTCTATTGGCGCCAATATGCAGGAGCGGAAACCTTTCGACCTGCAACTTGACATGTGCCCCCCCCCCCCCGAAGCAGAGTCACGCTTGGCCACCTGGCCCAGCACAGCGACCGCCCCACCCGGGTCAGACGCCAAAGGATTGGGGGGGCCCTCAGGAGGTGTGGAGGCCCAGGGGGAAGAGTGCCTCTGCCCTCAACTCTGGCAGAACGGGGGGGCGGGGGGGCGCCTTCCTGCTCCAGCCCCAGGTGCAATCTTAGGGAGGGGTTGCGTGGCCCCTGGGCCGTCTCCTTGGCCTTCCCTGGAGGCCCCCGGCCGTGCCGCCACCCTTGGGTCCCGCCGTGGGGCACTGGCCCCCCTCCCCCCGCCCACGGGCGAGCCCTGACCCCTGAACTTCCTGCTGGTGTTGCTGCGGCCTCTTGCCAGGGCTGGCTGGGGAGGAAGTGCCGAGCTCATCAGTTCTGGGGGTCATGTGGCCGGGCTGCGCACTGCCCGCCTTGGCTCCATTCAGGCCCCAAAGCCCCTCGGCTGGGAGCGCTTTGTCCGAGAGAGCAAAACAGGAGGTCGGCTTAGCAGGGGATTCCCCGGCCCTCCGGCCCCCCTTTCTCTTCCTTTTGCAGCTCGCCCCTGGCTGGCAGTGCTGGGGGGGGGGCTGCTTCCCCACGAAAGCCTCCGTGGGGGGGGCTTCGTCTCTGGGAGGGGGGCACCTTCTCTGCCCTCCACAGCTGCTGGGGCTTCTCCAGGACTTGGGGGCTCCGTCCAGGAGAAGCAGGAAACCAGCAAAGGCAGAGTGACGTCGCCAGTTATCTGTCTGAAACGGACACGGGAGGAAAGGGGAACCCTTTGGGGGGCAGTGGGGGGGGGCGAAGGACAAGTATGTTTTGTAGAAGGCAATGACCTTTAAATCATGCTGAGATTGGGTTATGTAGGAAGACGGGAAGCTGCCTTCTCCCTACGGAGTCAGTCTGGTATTGTCTACACAGACTGGCAGCGTCTTCCGGCGCAGGGTCTTTCCCAGTGGGGGCTCCTCCCGCTCCCCCCCCCATGTAGGGGCACAGGCACTGACTTCTTCCTGGAGTGTGTCACCCTATTGACTCCCCATCTGCTTTCTGGCGTTGATTCTGCCCCCTGGCATTCAGTGGGGTTCAGCCAAGGGGGCTGCATCTGTGGAGGCCGTGGCAGGCAGGGGAGAAAGAGGGGGGCGTTTCCCCTTGCCTGGGTCCTCCCCACTGAGCAAGAGAGAATATTGGGGGGACCTGGCCGATGAGCGGGTCTGCTGTCGCCTGAGCAGTTGTGGCCCACAGCTGCTTCCTCCCAGGGCCACAGTGCGAGTTGGGCCAGCCGGACGGGGACCCCTGTCCCCCCCCCAGCTGTCAGTATAAAAGAGTGGGAGAGGAGGCCCCCCTCTGGGGCAATGGAGGGCACAGCGGCAGGGCCTGGGGAGCGCTCTCCAGGGCATGGGCCCCAGCCCCCTTTCCCGGAGCCCCTGTGCCTGCCATCCGAGTCGGACGCCCCCACCTGACTCCCTGGTCCCCGCACGGCTTCGTCTGCTGCTCCGCCTCGCCCTCCTTCCCACCCCAGCAGCACCTGCAGCAGGGCCAAGGCAGGCTTTCCTGCAGGGGGGCGGGAGCGGCCTGCCCCACTGACTCAAGCCACCCCAGCCTGGCTGCCTCACCATCCGCAGGGCCGCCCCACGGCTGCTGGCGGCCTGCCTGGTTTCTCCTAGCAACCTCCTGCAAACATAACTGAGAGGGAAGGAGAGAGGCAGAGTCCACCCGCTGAGCCCTCAGGACCCGACACGCCTCGGGCAGGAATGCGCTCTGCATTCTTGGCCGGTGTGAGATGCAGGAGGAAGTGGGGGGGGAGGAGGAGGAGGAAGACAAGGACATCCCCCCCCCCCGGATGCCGGCACAGCCTGAGCCAGCCGCCGCCGCCGCCGCCACTGTTTCCTGGCACTCCCCACTGTCAGTGTCCAGGCGCCCGGGTAAATCTGCACAGCTATGCAATCAGGACCTAAAGCAAACACTGTTCTGTTCCATGCAGAGCGAGAGAGCGAGCGGCCAGGGTTGCATGGAACGGAAGGTGGACTGGAGCCCCGTGGTAATGTTCTGGAAGAACTGGTTTCGTCAGAAGCACCATCCGTTGGGAACCCACTTTGTGGGGCTGCTGCGCAGAAGGAGCTTCTGGCCGTAGGTTCATGTGCCACGTGATGACAATATTTCTAACCACTGGTATATTTTAGGTTTTGTGTCCGGGGGGCAGGTGCTTATTTTGGACGCCTGCAGAAGCGATGGAATATTGCTCACTTGTTTAACCCTAGATATAAAATCCCCCCCCTTTTTTTTAAACAGCCCCAGTTCAAATCCCATCAGGGGAGCCACCTTTTCTCCTGGCTCTGCTCCTGTATATTTAACCACATGCAGAAATAAATCTGCTGAGACTTTTCCCGCAGTTGATTTGCAAACAGAGCAGAGCCCGGGGTGGGGGGCGGGTATCCGTTTCCCAGAGGCCCCGTCCTTCAGCAGGTGATGCTGTGTGGCTAATGACATTGGAGCCCTGCTGGTAAAGAAAGTGGGGCCACCTTGAGCACCCGGAAGAAGGCCCCCCTCTGTGGCTCCTGACTTGACTCGCGGGGCTGCTGCTTCTTCCCAAGAGCACCGTGAAGCGAGGCCGCCGTCTTCTTCCTCCTGCCCCAGGAATCCGCTCAGTGGTTGACGGGGTTGTGCAATCCGGAAACGTCCCGTTGGCTTGGCTTGTCTCACCCCATCGGCCGACCAGGCTGGCATTCCTCTCCCCTGAGACGCTTCACGGTGATCTCTGGTGAGTTGGCAAGACTGGTTCTTGGTTTTGCCTTATTCCTGAAACAAATTTGACAAGGAAAAAGGAGCCGCTGTGCTTTAAAATGAACTGGCAAAGCTCCCCATTCAAATTTGCCTGATGCAACATGGTTCTGCGTAGGGGAGGAGCGCTGGTCTTGTGGTGGCAAGCGTGAATGGTCCCCTTTGCTAAGCAGAGCCTGCCTTGGTTTTCATTTGGATGGGTGACTCCATGTGTGAGCACTATCAGAGATTAGGGGATGGGGCCGTAGCAGCTCAGTGGCACAGTCCCTGCTTGCTGGCATGCAGAGGGTCCCGGGTTCCCTCCCTGGTGGCGGTGGCAGCAGCAGCAGCATCTTCAGGGAGGGCTGGGAGAGAGCCCTGAGCCTGTAACCTTGGAGAGCTGCTGCCAGTCAGTGTAGACACTCCTGAGCTAGGTGGAGCAAGGGTCTGACTCGGTATAAAGCAGCTTCCTATGTTCCTATGGTACTTCAGCTAACGTGTTTTGCGTGTGCACACACACCCACACAGGCGCACAGTCTCCTGCTGCTGCCTCGGTCACTCCCGCAGAGTGATGCTTGCTGTCCATGGAAGAGAGAGTGCGTGGAGCGAGGCGGCCCTTGAGGTCCCGGGGTGGAGAAATGCGCAGGCAGGCATCCAGCGCCAGCACAAGGGGACCCGGCCCGAGCCCTTTGGCCACTCCTGCCACACTCACGCTGGGGAATCCAGCCTCCGCGGCCCACCAGCTGCGATTCAGGCCACGGGCTGAGCCCCTGCCCTGGCCAGGCCACCAGCGGCTGGCTCCTCTGGCTGAGGCCAGGCCCAAGAAGCCCCCACGGCTGCAGAGCAGGGCTGTGCCTGGAGCTCCCCAAGCCGCCCGGCCGTCTCCGTTCCGCTCTAGTCGGGCCCAAACGGTGCGCCAGGAAGGCTCTCGCCAAGACCAAGCCAGGAGCGCTGGCAGCAAGGGCTGACCTCAGCTGGGTCCCTCCTGCACGAGGGCGGGATTGTGCAGAGTTGGGCGGAAGAGTCCGCGGGCCAGAGTGTGGCCTTTCCTGTCTAAGGGGCTGGAAGAGAAGCCTGCCTCCAGCAGCAGCAGCGGCCGCCCTCTCTGGGGAGTGGATGCCTCAGCCCCTGAGAAGGCCCCGCCTGGCCCTGACCGCCTCTCTGCCTGGAGCAGGAAACGGCCCCGGAGGGAGCCGCGCCCGGCCCGCTCAGGACCCCCCAGGAAGGCCCCTGTCGGACCCCGGCCAGGAGCCGGCCGCCTGCGATTCACGGCGGTGCCGAGCCGGTCCCAGGGAGCCAGCCTGGAAGTGTCGCCGGGCCTGGTGCCTCCGCTGCGGCCAGGCCAGCCTCCGCCCCGCCTGGGCTGACTGAGCTGCCCCTCGGGCACGTGTGGCCCTGACAGGGCTGGCCATCTCCTGCCTCTGCCACGTGGGTGGGGAGGGGGCAGCCCCATTGGCGGCTGCGCCTTGCCTGCCTCTGCCACTCTGGGGCTCAGCCAACGGACCCGGCCCCTGGCTCGGGGCGGCCGCGCGAAGCCATCCGAGGGGGAAGCGCCCCTCCTCGGAGCCCGTTCAGACCGAGGCTGCTCTTCCTTCCTTCCTTCCTTCCTTCCTTCTGTGTGCGCAAGCAAGCAGCCCACTCCTGTCTGGCCGGGAGGGGCAGCTTCCGTTCGGCAGCCCCTGTGGGGATGGAGAGGCGCTGCTGCTGCTGCTGGGCAAGGCCGCAACCCCTCTTGCAACGCCCCCCCCCCTCAAAGCCACCGCTCTCTGGAGAGAAGGGTTTGTGCCCCCCTCGATCTCCTCCTCCTCCTCCTCCTCCTCCTCCTCCTCCTCGGGTTTCTTTTTACGACACGGTGGAGCTCAATGCAGGAGAATTTGCATTGCAGGAAACGTGGCAGGAGCTGGGCTGGGGGGGGGGCTTCTGCAGGCAGCCAGCTGTCCCTTCAGGCCTCACCTCTGGGCCCAGGAGGGGGGAGCCCTCTGCATGCGAGAGGGAGCAGCCCCCCCCCCCGCCGTCCTCCCTGCCACACCTTCAGCCCCCAGCAGAGCCGCCTCTTTGTGGCTCTTTAATGACCAAGGAAGCAGGCGGGGCTGTTGTGCCACTTTGGGGGGGGGGTCCCCCCGCAGCTGGGGCTGTTTGCTGCCCCCAGCCATGAATGGGGGGAGGCTTCCTGCCTTTTGTCTGAGGGGCCCCCTTGATGGCTTTACAAGGGGGGCGGGGGGGCTGCTCCTCCTCCTCCTCCTCAGGAAGAGAGCCCTCCTCGTAAAGGGGGGGTTCAAAGTCGGGTTTGTTCTTGCCGCCAACCCTGCAAATGCCGATGATCCCCCCCCCCCAGCGAGGTGGTCCTTCTGGGACAAGCCAGCAGCTGGCTGGGCGGAAAGGCCCCTCGGAGTGGGCCGGCAGGGCGGACGTGCCAGAGACGGGACCTGCCCTGCAACGGGGTCTGGGCACGGGGGGGGCGGGCATCGTGACTCGCTTGCCTTTGTGCATTTCGGACCCAGGAGCATCGGGGCCTCCTTGCCCAAGGGGCCCACAAGCCTTTGCCGTCTCCCGGCTGGAGCACACGGCTGGCTGGCTCGGCACTGGCTCCCAGCTTGTTCCAGGCCTAGACTTAGAAAGCACTTGGGAGTCCCCAACTCACAGAGCGGGTTGTGTCCCCAAGGGGTGTGCGTGTGTGTGTGTGTGCAAGCTGGCGCTTCATCACTTAGACCGGGTAGCACTCCGCTGCTGCTGCTGCTGCTTTTGAACCGGAGCAGCCCTGGGGAGGTGGTGAAGGGGGACCCCGCCCGGCCACCCTGGCTTGGACAAGGCCCCGGCCAGAAGTGGGGCCTCCCTCTGGGCCCCGCCTGGTCAGCTCTGACCGGCAGCGGCCCTCCAGGGCCTCCCTCCGCCGGCACACGGGCTTCCTGGTCCCTTCCCTTGACTCGGGATGCCAGGAACTGGGCCGGGCCCTTCTGCATGCAAAGCAGGCATCCTCCCCTCATGGGCGCCTTGCCTCTCCCTACGGAGCCCGGACTGGCCCGGAGGCAGCAGGCGTCGCCCTCCTCCTCCTCCTCCTCCTCCTCCTCCGGCTAGGGAGCCCTCCCTCCTCCTGGCCCGGTGATGCCTCACTGAGTCACAGGGTGCCTGCCGGGCCAGAGGACGACCGGTTAGACCTCTGGCCCCCGCCCTCCCCCCCCCTCCCCTGGGAGCGAAGCAGCTCCCTTGCTCAGCGGGTTCACCTGCAGGTGAGCAAAGTGCCTCTCGGCCCACAGCCCCAGTCCTGACAGGGGAGAAGAGCAAGGCTTTGCCCCCCCCCCGCACGGCTGTCTCCGGCCTGCAGCGTGGCCTCCTCCTCGTGGCCCCTGGAAGTGCCCGTGCTCAGCACCCCCGGGTTGGAGCCGGCAGCGAGACAATGCGGGTGCTGTTGGGCATGGTTCGCTGCAGAAGCAGGCGGGGCGGGGGGCTCAGGCCTCTCTCAGGGCAGGGAGGCACGCGTCCATCACAGAGAGGCGCTCTGCACATGCTCTGAGGCACCCGCTTGTTGGCGTTTGCTCCAGAGATGAGCCCCGTCTAGTCTTCTGGGGCTAATCCCCGCTGACATGTCAGCCCTAGCAAAAGATACTGGACTGGTTTGCATTTTTCTGAGAGGCACTTCAGGAAATGCACCCCGTGCAGGAGGAAGCGACACTCCGGGGAAAGGCTGTGATGATGAAGGAGTTGCCTGTGTGTGTCTGTGAGTGAATCTCTTGTCCAAGGTTGCTGCCTGAAGGGGCTAGTTTGTAAGCACTGTGAGGCAGAGACTTTGCTCCTGGACTTGGGCGCCTTCCTAAAACATTGTGTGTGTTGTTGGTGCTATAAAAACAAGACGGTGGTGATTTGGGGAGGGCCCAGAGCCTTTGCATGCAGAAGCTCCCAGATTCGATCCCTGGCCGGCAGCATCTCCAGCTGAGAGGGTTGGTGAGGGGGCAAGGCCCCTCCGCCCGAGGTGCTGAGGAGCTGCTGCCGCCGCTGCCACCACTGCTGCCGCCAGTCAGAGCAGACACTGCTAGGGAGTAGATGGACCAGTGGCCAGACCCGGGTTACAGCGGCTTCATGAGCCTGATACTTTGGGGACGGTGCCATATCCCTGACCAGCCTAATCTGTGCGGGCTCACAACAGTCCTGACGGGTAGGCCAAACCCGGCCCCACCTGTCGGACGGAGCGGAGGCCCACGGACCCTTGTGAGTCGCCCAGGGCTGACCCCTCCGGGGGCCGGAGTTCACCCTGACAAGCAGCCGCTCGCCCTGGCGATGCTCTGGCCTTCCTGGGAAACGGGTCCTGTCTTGCTCCACCTGCTGCGCCAGGCCTTGGCGGTCTCTGCTGAGCAGCGGCTCCTGGCAGAAAGTGTGAAGCAAAGCAAGGCCAGGCCACCTCCTGAGCATGGGCAGAGGTAATTTAATGAGAGCTGGCAGGGCGAATCCCCACTGCACAGCAGCAGGAGGGAGGAGAGCATAATACGGGGCTGCTGCCTGCCTCTCTACAGGAGCACCCTGGAGCTCTTCCAGCGAGACTGCATAAGGCTGGATTGGATGGCCTCTGTGGGGCCCTTTTGGCTCTAGACCTTGGCCAGAACCAAAAGCAGGAGGTGAATGGTGCCCTCGGGCCAGTTGCGCGCAAGAGTTCAGTTGCCAAATTTTGACAATAGTCATGGAGGAAAGAATGCTTCTCATACCTCCCTGAAGCGAAATTCTTCTGCAAAAGATTTCTGCATGAGGTCATCCAGGAGAGGGAGAGGCTCTTTGCCGGGTGAACGAGAGGAGACCATGCAGAGGCTCCTCTGAAGTTGACTACTGCAGCCCCCATCATCCACACCCCCAATGGTTGGCCATTAGGGTGGGGTGATGGGAGTTGTAGTCCACAGCAACTGGCAGCCCAAGGCTGGGTCCCCCGGCCTAGCTCAAGACCAAGGCTGCCTGCTGGGGCCGGAGGGCCAGGCCTGGGCCTGGAGGAGGAGACGTGGTGGAGGGAAGGCTCTTTGAGGGGGGCTGACCCACACTCGGGGGTGGGGGGGGCTTCCAAGCCACTGGGGATTCTCCAGAGCATCTAGCCTGCCGCATTTTGGGCCTCCGTTGTGCTAAGAACAGGGCCGAGGAAGCTGCCTTCTACTGAGTCAGACCCTTGGTTCAGCTGACTGAGCCGTGCCTGCACTGACTGGCAGCAGTTCTCCATGATTGCAGCCCCACCTGGAGGTTCTGCCACCTGGGACTGAGCTGGGCCTTCCTGCGTGCAAAGCAAGGGGGCTCTGCTCCTATGGAGAAGTGGAGACCCTCCCCCCAATTACCTGGCTGATGCCCGTGAGGCAGGCGAGTGCTGGGCCCCTCCTGGAGCGGGGTGGATTCCTGCTCCCCTCTTTAGGGGGTCTCCCCTTTGCTGTAGCGCCGTGACAACTACTGCCTCTTCTTGGGGGGGGGGATGATGGGAGTGGTAGTCCAAGCCTGCAGGAGGTGGCCCTAGCCAGGCCCAGCAGCACAGCAGGGGAGCTGGCTCTGCTTGGGGGCTTCTGGGGCCACTGTGAGCCGCTGTGGGGACAGGGAGCCATCTTAACGTATATCTTCCTGCCTGAATGGCTGCTTGGAGCCCTCTTGTGGGAACGCGGCCTGAATGTGCAAGACGACTGCCCCTCTGACGGCTGCTCCCAGTAGGACATCTTATGGGGACTGAATTCGGGCTGGGGCGGGACAGAGACTTTGGTTCCGAAGAATGTCCTTGGAGGACTGTGCCCTGGGCCTAGTTCTGGCCCCCCGCTACGTGTGGGACCGAAGTGCTGGTGGTGGAGAGGAAAAGATGGGAGAATAATTGCAGTCCTGGTTCCCGGTGGGCCCTCAGCTGACGCTGGAATACATGTCCCATAGTCCCCTTTCACAGTGGGGCAAGGCTGGAAACACCTGTCTTCTGGCCTGAGAGGGTGTGCCCACACGTGCACTTTGCTACCTCGCCTCCTCTTGCAGGCATCCACCCCCCCCATGGGATCCAGAGGTAGACTGCCCTGAAGCAGGAGGCTCCATTCCCCGATCGGACGGCGGCTCCGCCCAGCGTGGAGGCTCCTGGGCGGGAGAGGGCGGGGCCGCGTGACGTCGGCGCGGAGCATGAATGAACTCGGCGAGAAGTTTCCCACCGGTCCCATTGAGGGAACTTCTGCGCGGCGGCGGCGGCGGCGCTCCTGGCTTGCCCGGCGGAGGAGTCGGAAGGCAGCAGCCCCCGAGCCCAGGCGAGCATGGCCGGCAGCCGCCTCCTCCCGCGACGGGCCGCGGCGCCCCTCCTCGTCCCGCTCCTGCTGCTGCTCCAGGCGGCGCTCAGCCGCGGCCAGGCCCGCGAAGGTAAGCCGAGGCGCGCTGCCTCCCGACGCCGCCCTGGACACGCGTCTGGCCCGGGACTCCCTCGCGGCGGGGAGGCTGCTGGGCTCGTTCATCGGGGGGGACCTGGAAGGCGGGCGGCGGCGGCTGCTGGTGACCCCTCGAGCCCCGCCGGCCCCCGGGCCACCCCCCCCCACCTCCTCCTGCTCCTTCGCGCGCCCCCCGGGACTGTCCCCGACTGTCTGCGCCAGCAAACTCTTCCGGAGTCCGGGTTCCTTCTGGGCAGCAGCCCGGCCGGGCGGCACGTCTGGAAGGCAGGCAGGAGCGGGGAGCCGCTGGGCGGCGGCGGCGGAGGAGGTGGAGGCGCAGGCCGGCCGCCGGCGTCTCTCCGCGGGCCCCGCCGGGCTCCTCCGGGGTTGGGGGCAGGTCTCGGGGGGCGTGTGCTGCTCTTTCGCATTCCGGGCCGCCCCCGCGCGGTGGGGGGGGGGCTCGCTCTGCGCCTGGCCGGGGTCGGCATGTGGCGCAGGACGGGGGGGGGGCTGGGCCGGGAGGCGGCGGCTGCTGCTGCTCCCCGAGGCGTAGCCCGGCCGGGGCGCCCCCTCTTACAGAGGAGCTCTGTGGGACTCGGAGGCTGGCGGGCCTGGCGGCCCCCTGGGCACCCCCCCCCGAGGGCGAGGAGCCCCGGCAGGAAGCGGCCCGCTCCCCCCGCCCGGGAGCAGCAGGTGGCGCTGGGGTGGATTCACCGTGTGAAGGGGGCCGATCCGTGATTCACCCCTTGCTGGTTACACAGGGAGCCGCCCGCCGACACCCAATTGCCAGGCTGGGGCTCGGGGTCGTCCTGAGGGGCCCCGGGTGGCCCCCCCCTCCTCCTCGGAGCAAGGCCGGCGCTGTGCTGGGCGCTTCTCGCCTCGCCTCTTGCCGGGATTTTTTCCAAAAGGAGGCCCAGAATCCCCACACGCTGCTGCTCGGGGGCTCCTGGGCGTCTGTCTCGGGGGCAGGCTGGGGGTCCCCACAGAGGTGGGCGTCGGCTCCCTCAGACGCTGCAGCTCGCCAGGGACCCATAGCAAGGTGCCGGGGGGGGGCGCCTCTGCTCCTGCCTACTGAGAAGTGGGTGAATTGGACCCCCCCCACGGTCCCAGCCCCATTTGGGGACTTCTCAGGGGGGCTGCCTCCCTCTCAGGGGTGGGTGTGTCAGGAGCCTGTTGCCGGATCCTGAAGGGTATACTCGCGTGAAATTGGGGCTATAAAAACCAAGTGTGGCACAATCGGGGGGGGGGGGCTCTTGGTCAGGCGGGATTGCGCCCCTCGGTGGCTGCCTGCCTGCCCCAAGAGGGGGAACCCGCCTGAGGCAGCCTTAGGGGTTAGACTCTTCCGGCAGGCAAGTCCAGACAGGTCTCTGGGTGTGTGCAGAAAGCTGGGCAGTCATTCCTGATGGGGGGGGCCTGCCCCAGAGCCTGCCTCCAGGGGGAAGCTTTATCACTGGCATGCGCACGTCTGTGTGGAGTTGTGTATCTTCTTAAATCTGAACAAGCGGATAATTTGGCCACCCTGTGAGAGGTTTGAAGCAGCTGCAGCAAAAGTACGTGTTTAAAATCATAGGCGCCGTAAGCACACAACCTTGACTTGTGTGGAGACTTTGTCCTGGCATGAAAGAGTCCTCTGGAGCATGTGAAGAGTGCTTTCCCTGGCTTCTGCCACCCCCAGATCCCACATATCCTTCTGGGGAGGCCCCCCGAGTCACCTTGCCTCCCCCCTCCCCAGGCGCTCTCAAAGGCCAGGCCCCCGCTGACGTGCCCCCGCAGGGATTATTACGCTGGCCGTGCCCCCTTGGTTAAGCAGCGTTTGCCCTGGTTTGCGTTTGGATGGGTGACCTCTTGCGAGCACTGCCGGCTGCCAGGCTGGGGTGGAGCATCATGTGTTGCCTGAAGGAGGTCCTGGTTGCCCCTCCTTGGCGGGAGCATCTCCAGGTGGGGCTGGGAGGACTCCTGCCTGGAACGTGGGAGAAGCTGCTGCCAGCTGGGGCCCATCTAATGCGGGGGGGGGGGGTTGTGTTGTGCGCAGAAGAGCCGCCAGTTCTGGCCAGCCTTGGACTGGCGCCCCCAGCCCCCCCCCAGTATCGGCAGGAGCGGGGATGGAGCTCCCCCCCCCCGGCCAGGCCAGGCCAGAGAGCCCTGGATGGCGGGTTGGGGCCGGCCAAGGGCTGCTGGGAGGCCCTTTTTGCCTGCTCATCAAGTCCTGCGCTTCCCCTCCGAGGCAGGCTCCCCCTGCCGCCCGCCCGGGACGGCTGCTTCCAAACCTCAAACCCGAAGGGCCCTGCAGGCTCGCCAGAGACAGGAATGTTAATTAAATGACGGCAGGGCCGGCCAGCCGCCTGGGCTCTAATTAGGCTGGGGCGGAGAGGAGGCTCCAGGCCTGCTTTCTGGGCCTCAGTGGAGCCAGAGTCCGGCCCTCGCCCTGAGGAGGAGGAGGCCCACTTTCTGCGCTCCTGGGATGGAAAGGCCCCCGTGAGAGAGGGAGCCTGGTGGTTCTGGCCCTCCGGGGGGATTCGCGGCCCCCTTCCCAGCCCCAGGGCTCCTTGAGGAGTCCCTTGCCCAGTCGCAGGCACCCTGGCATGGGGAACGGAGGGTCTCCTCCCCTCCCTGAGGGGTCTCGGGGGCCCCCTTCTGTCCCCAGCTCTAGCAGCTCCTGGGATCAGAACGGCTCCTTTCTGGTTATCCTCGGTGCTGTGCCAGACCTCTGCGTGTGCTCAGAGGCACTCTCTCCTTGAGTGGCGCTTCACACATTTCTGGGCCCGTCCCCGCTGAAGTGGCGGGTTTGGGCTGCGGGCGTCTGGGGCGGTGGGCTTGGCCGCCATCCACCCCCGGCAGAGCCTCCGGGTGCGAATCCCGATCCGCAGTCAGGCAGGGTGTGTGGCTCCCGGCCCCCACCCCTCACAGGCTCTTCCTGTGGCTGAAAACAAACTGTGGAAGGAGGAGCCATTTCAAAACAACTTGGAAGTTGGTGGGAAAGGAAAGCTCTTCCAGATGCCGTGGGGCTGGAGAGGGGCTGGAAAGTGGGGCGGGGTGGGGGGGGCAGAGGCAGAGCCCAGCCTGCTCCTTTTCTTTATTGGCCAACGGAAACGGCTCCAGAGGCAGCCCTCCCCGTGAGCGGCTTTTTCTGTGCCTGCCTGGTGCAAAATCCCGGCTCTTTCTCTCCTTAGACTCATGATGGGTTTGGAAATGTGAGAGGAGAGGCCTTGTGAGAGCTAAGTAGCCAGGCGGCTCAGTGGAGCCTCCAGTTCAGAGGCAGTCTACCTCAGGAAAGTTGCGGGAGCGGGCTGTTGCGCTGCTGGCGGCTCCCCGGCCCCCGCTGGTAACAACAGGAGGTTGGGCCGGATGGGCCGGCTGTGGCCTGGCCGAGCAGGATTAGGCCTTGGGAAGCTGTGTGGCAGGCGACTGGCCATTGCAGCCTTGGAACCTGGCCGGGGGGGGCGGTTTCTGCCCAGCTTCTGAAAGGCAGGCCCCCAACTTTCTTGACTTAATGCCTGAGGGAGCAAAGCCCCCCCCGCCACCACACACCCTGTTGTTTGCCAGGCCCCCGCCCCAGGTATTTGAGAACCTGGAGAGGAGAGGGTGGCGGGGGGGGGAGGACATGCCGGCCCATCGAGAAGGTCCACTTGTCAAAAAGAGAATCGGGGCCTAGTACTTGGCTGCCTCTTTGGGAGCTGCTGCCGGCCACCTTTGACCCGGGGGGGGGGGCGGCTGCGTGACACCCAGCAGGGGAGGCGTGGAAGGAGCTGCCGGGCCCCACCCTGGCAAAACCCACACGCTGGGTGCAGCGGCAAGTTGCAGCCTGCCGCGTGACAGGCCTGGGTGGCAGCTCTCTGCCTCTGACAGGGCTCTTGCCCTCGGGAGGCATGGGGGGAGGGGCACCTCCACCCCACCCCTGGAGCGGATCCTGGCCAGGCCCCAGAGATCCCCCCCCACAGCAGAGTGCTTAAGGCTCTGGGGGAGTTTGTGGGGAGGGGGCCTCTGAAAAGCTGAGGAAGGGGTGGTTTGCCCGCCTGGAGTTATCCCTCGGCCCGGGTGGGCCGGGGGGCACCCCATTCTCTCCCCCCCCCACCCCGTGGATATTCAGGAAGTTCAAAAGTGACTCGGATCCAGAGCAGATGGAGGCAAACCAGAGTACAGGCTGTCTCTGCCTTTTTAAAAGTACAACTTGGGCTGGATAATAATGTTTTCTCCCACTTCCAGAAATGCTCTGGCTTGGGTGGTGGTAGGGAGTTCCATAGGTGAAGGACAGTGGCTGGGAATCCCTTTCTCGGTTCTCTTGGCTGCCAGGCTCTTGAACAGAACCTTTAACAGGACATTCCCACGTAGCCTCTGAGCCTACGCTGAGTCCATTTGGTGCTGGGGCCGAGCTGCAGGCTCGGAGGGGAGGGGAGTGTCTTGGAGCTCAGGGGCCGAGCAAGAGGCCTTGGCTTCAGCCCCTGGGATCCTCCCCAGTGAAAAGGCTCTTGAGAAAGGGGCCCTGGGGAGCTGCTGCCGATCGGAGCAGACCGTTCTGGGCTAGCGGGAGCAAAGGCTGGACTCTGTCAACGGCTGCAAAGACCTCCAGAGACCAGGATCTCTTGCACCTGCGCTCTGACAGGTTTCCTTCCTTGGGTGTTGTGGTTCTGGGTGGGTTTCTTGCGAGGGGCTCCTGGGCCTGGCTTTGGCTAGCTCGGGGGGGGGGGGGGCGTCCCTGGCCTTGCACGGACGGTGTGCCGGCCTCGCTCTCCTCTCCTCTCCTGGCCTCTCTCCGGAGCCCTTTGCCCTTTCGTGGCAGGCTCCCACCCTGTTCCCAAACAAGCTGCTTCTGCTTCATGGCGTAGTCAGCAAACCGGGTCCAGGAGACACCGGGCAAGCCCAGGAAGGAGTCTGGCTCCCAGACCAGAGCGAGACTCGTAGCTGGCCTTGCGGTGCTGCCCTTTGCTCACGGAAGAAGCAGAAGCAGAAGAAGAAAAGGCCGGGCTCCAAGCGGCCCCGGCCCACGGCCCTCGGAGCCCACCCACTGGTTTCTGCATGAGTCGCTCTTCTGAGGGCTGACTCCGGCAGAGACGACGGGACGCCGCCTCCTCCTCCTCCTCCTCCTCCTCCTCCTCGGAAGCAGACGGTCCCTTTGCTGCCTTGCGGTGGCCGAGACGCGGGAGGTCAGAACAGTGACCCGCTCGGGCACCCGTCAGGTAGCCCCCTCAGGCTTTCTGGGCTCACAGGAGCCTTTCACTGGTTGCTTTGAAAAGGGCAGCCGTGTGCTTGTGGCTCTCTCAGCACCCCGGTTAGGAGTGGCGGCCTTAACTCTCCCCCTCGCCCCCCCCCCCGGGCTTGAGGCGATGCTGCCTGATGGGCTGGACGGGCTTCTGTTTGTTTTTCTGGAATCTGCAGCGTTGCCTGATGGAGGAGTGAACTTCCAGGCGACGGCTGCCAGGCTCCCTTTGCGGGGAAGACTTTGGCACGGCGACGTTTAGAAGCCCCCCCCCCCCGGTGTGGCCTTTAAGGGCCCCCCGGAGCACGGCTGCTCCGGGCTGACACCGCAGGGAGTGTTGAGCCCAGGCCGGCCTCTGCCCCGGGCCCTTGCGGGGGAGGACGGGGCTTTCAGGCCAGGAGCTGGCTGGGAGAGAAGCACCCTTCAGAGCGACACGCCCCGCGGCCTCCGCCTCTGAGCTCCTGGGTAGCCAGCCAACCAGCTCTGCCGCAAGGGGGAAATGTGGGGTCAACATGGGACCTTGCCTGACAAACACACGGCGGGGTGTTCAGCATTGCCTCTGAGTGCGTGCAGAGTTGCTTGCGGTGACTGCTGAGCAACCGCAGCCAGCATGTCTGGGATTTGCAGATAGGTTTTTCCAGATCAGAAAGTGGGTCTTCTGTGCAAAGAGGGAAGCCCCAGCACCTTGTGCCGGGGTGGGGTGGGGTGGGGTGTGTGTCTCCCTCCTCTGGGGCAAGAGTCGCTCTGGCTCTGGCGCCCGTCCGATGCCGTCTCGTATGCCCGGCGCTTGTGTTGGGGGAGGACTGGAACCTGCCTCTCTCCAGACCGGCGCCCTCCTCGGGTGCTGGGGTTGAGACCCCCTCCGGAGATGGCCCCGGCAGGCGGGGGGTGGGGTGGGGGGGCTGGCTCCCTCTCTGCAGGGCAACATCCTAACCTCTTCTCTCCTTTGGGTTTCTCGTTCCAGTCGTCCTGTTGGACTTTGCCAAGGCAGAGGGCAATCTTGGCTGGCTGAACAGCCCCTATGGCCAGGGGGTAAGTCTGCGTCTCAGTCGGGGTGAAGTTGCCACCGGCTTCGGAAAGGGGGCAGCCCACAGCCTGGGCAGCGGGGGGCGGGTGGGACCGACTCCTGCTTGGGCTCACTCTCTGGCAGGCCTGAGGCCCTGGGGAGGGGCTGCCGGCCAGTGCAGGCAATCCTGGGCTAGATGGATCAAGGGCCCAACTCAGTTTGGCAGCTTCATATATTCATTGGGCAGGGGAGACTCGAGCGGGGCGGGAGAGAAGATGAACCCCTCGTCTGAGTTGGGAGGAAGTCGCTTCCTGGGCGTGAAACCTTTAGCAAGCAGCAAGCGCCCCCCGCCCCAATCCCAGCCCCCTGGGAGGAAGCAGGTGAGGCACGCAAGGCAAACGGGCCGGCTCTCCAGCCCCAGGGATCAGGGCCAGCTTGCTGTCCTTTGAAAGGCTGCTTTCCGCTGGGCCTCCCATGGCAGTGAGTTCCCCGGGAGGCTGGCCCGCGTCCTTCCTGAGCGCCCTGACCGCCTCCCTCCCTCCCTCCCGCCAGTGGGACCTTCTCCAGATGGTGATGAACGGCTCCCTGATCTACATCTACTCGATCTGCAACGTGATGGAAGGCGAGCAGGACAACTGGCTGCGCACCAACTGGATCTACCGGGGCGAGGCCCAGCGCATCTTCGTCGAGCTGCAGTTCACCGTCCGGGACTGCAACAGCTTCCCCAGCGGGACGGGCGCCGCCTGCAAGGAGACCTTCAACCTCTACTACGCCGAGTCGGACGTGGACTACGGCACCAACTTCCAGAAGCGCCAGTTCCGCAAGATCGCCACCATTGCCCCGGACGAGATCACCGTGCGGGAGGACTTTGAGAACCGCCACCTCAAGATCAACCGGGAGGTGCGCGCGGTGGGGCCCCTGGCCCGCAAGGGCTTCTACCTGGCCTTCCAGGACATCGGGGCCTGCGTGGCCCTCCTCTCCGTCCGCATCTACTACAAGAAGTGCCCGGGCGTCTTCCGCCACATGGCCGCCTTCCCCGAGACCATCGCCGGCGCCGACTCGCAGGCCTTGGCCCGAGTGAGCGGCCGGTGCGTGCCGGACGCCGTGGCCAGCGAGGAGCCCGCCATGCACTGCAACTCGGACGGGGAGTGGCTGGTGCCGATCGGAGGCTGCTCCTGCCGCGCGGGCTACGCCAAGGACGGGGACAGCTGCGCAGGTGAGGGGCCCGCCAGGCTCTGCAAGCGGAAGTGAATAAGGAGCCGCTAAGAGAGCTCACGATCCGGGCAGGGGCCCGAGGCCAGTGGCTCTCCCCTGCTTAAGAGGAGAGGCCCCCTTCCCACTGTGAAAGGGGCCCCTGGGCTCACTCGGCAGCATCAGCGTCTCCGATCCCATCGGGCTCGTGGGAGTCGCCGGGGGGGGGGTGCGCTTGGCCGGCCTCCCAGCTTGCAGCAGAGGCGGCCTTCAGGAGCAGGCAGCGCTCAGCCGGGGGGGGGGCACGGGTGGTGGTATTTCTGCATCGTCTTTAGGGGGCTGGCAGGGGGTCCTGCTTCTGAGCCTGCCAGACGCAGCCCGGACGGTTCTGTGTGTCTCTCCCGTGAAATGAAAAGCTCAGGGGGGGACGTGGGGGCCCTCCAGGCAGGAGTCTCCATCCGTGCAGGTCTGGAGAGGTGGGCTCCGCTCTGGACTCTCTTCCGCCTCGGGGGGTGGGGGGGGTCTTTCTGGCATGGATTGGGAAGGCTGGCCGGGGGGAGGCCGTGTCCCTGGGAAGGGCCTGCCTGTCCCAGCCCCTTGGCAGGATCTGTGCCCCTCCGCAGCCGCTGGGGCCGGGCTGGGGCCAGTGTGGGAGCAGGTGCCCCCTGGCCCTCCCCTGCACGGGTTGGGGGGGGCAGCAACAGCCTTGGCAGGCCCAGCTAGAGTCCTCCCCCCCCCCCCGGTACGGCCTGGCTCTGCTGCTGTTCAGCCTTCCTTGAACGGGTTTCCTGTTGCGTCCGCTGAGCTCAGGCAGCAGCTAGCGGGGGGGGGCGGGCGGAGGGGGGGCCTTTGCTGCAGGAATGTGCCTGGGTTTTCCAGAGAGAGAGCGATAAGGAGCCTCCAAGGCGATGGGGCAAGAGAGACCAATATCCGCCCCTTGTCAGGCCAGCTGCGTTATCTCTGGGGCCAGCGTGGGGGGGGGCAGTGGGGCTCCAGAGGGGTCGTTGCTGCCATGAAAAGGGGCCCCTGTTTGGGGCTGGAGGAGAGTGGCAGTGCATCTCTTGGCCAGGCCAGCCGACCTCCTGTGGCCCCCTAAGGCAGGGGAGGCTTCCTGAGTCTGACCCGCTGGGGGGGCAGCTAGCCAAGTGGCCCTCCAAGCTCCCCGGCTGGAGTCCTCTGCATGCCAGGCAGGGGCCCCATCAGCCAGCGAGAGCCCCCTCCGTCCTTCCCCCCCAGAGCCTGCATTGAAAGGCTGGTGAGTCGGGGCAGGGGGGGCCGACCCCTTTCCGAATTCTGACTGTATTGATACTTGTAAGCCACCGTTCTGTAAGGTGCTGCTGCTGGGGGGGGGGGCTCTGCTGGAGCTCAGGGTCTGCCCTGCAAGCAGTGTGGGGTGGGGTTCCCCCCCCGGTCCCCCCCAAGGGGTTGTCTTGAGCTGGGAGGGCCTGGTTCCTGGAGCACAGGAGGGTGCGTCCCCCTCCCACACCTGTGGGCAAGTGCAGCCCAGTTAGCATCACCCCCCCAAAAAAAATCTTGGGTTAAGAGCACCAAGGAGGGTCCCAGCCAGTGTCCCCTTTAACAGGGAGTCCCAGATGTTGTTGACCACAACTCCCATGATCCTCAGCCAAAGGCCATTGTAGCTGGGGGATGCTGGGAGTTGTAGTCAACAACGTCTGGGAATCCCTTTTCCCTGGAACACTGGTCCCAGTGCCCCTCCCCCTTAAAAAGAATGCCCTTTGACCCCCCCATCTAGTCTGGGGGGAGAGACCTGCTTGGGGGTGGGGGAAAGGCTCTCCACCTCTCACACAGGCACACTCCTGCCCTCCCCCATGATGGCCGCAAGCAGCCCCCCCCCGCCCATCAGTACTGGCCCCTAGGCCCACCAGGGGGGCCTGGCTGGCTTCCACAACAGCAGCTGCCACTGTAGGCCCCCCCCCATTGGTCAGTCTGGTGCTGTATTGTGAAAGTGTATGTGGGGCAGGGTGGGGGGTGAGAGAGGTTCTGGCTGTGCCAGTTTGTGGGGAGCAAGACCAGGGCCTGTGGAAGGAGGGCATGGGGGGGCCCTTGGTGGTCGGGGGGGCTCCTTTTCCAGAGGGTCCCCCCTCCGTGGCCCCCTTCCCCTCCTCTGCTCTTCCTCCCCCAGCCAGTGGCATCCATCCCCAGAGCGGAGCCGGATGAGGCCGACTGAAGGGGGTCTGCCCCCCCCCACTCTGGGGAAATGTGGACGTGGGGCGCTCACCCATGGCGGGCCACGCATGCAGCCTCCCCACCGGGACCCTGAGCCCGGGTCTCTCTGCAGAGACTGGTTCTCTCTCTCTGCAGTCTGAATGGGGGCATTGTGTGTGTGTCTAGGAGGCGCTTGGCCCTCATTAAACCAGGCAGGCCGTTGGGGGCCGCGAATGGCAGGGCGGGCACATCCCTCTGCCTCCCCCCCCCCCGCGTGCCCAGCCGGGCTCTCCTGCCTGTCTCTCCACCCCCCCCCCCCCACCAACCGTCGGATTCCTCCCCAGCTCCGTCAGGGGCTTCCTCCCCTCTGCTTCATCTCTCTGCGCTTCATGTCGAAGTATGCCAGGTGATGCGCCACACTGCCGAGGAGTTCTGTGTAGCTTGGAGGCTTGCAAGGGCAGCCGTGTGGCCCCAGGGGGGTTTCCAAGGCGCTCCTTTCACGCCCGCCCTGCCCACAGCTAGACTCAACAGGCAGCCTCTCGCCTGCCCTGTTTGGCTCTCCTGGTTGTGGCCAAGAAGGGCCTGCTGGGGGGGGTGGCTGGGACCTGCCAGGGGGGTCCAGGGGAGCGGCCAGCCCCCTTCGCTCTGCTCTGGCCCTGTCTGGATCGGGTCCCTCGGCCAGTGGGGGGGCTTGCCGGAGCACGTCCCGGGTTCAGCCCCTCCCGGGCGGCAGCGTCTCTGGGTCTTGCGGTCTTTGCTGCGGTGGGGGGGGGGCTTGCCTCTGGGGGGGAAGTGCGCTCAGCAGGAGGCTGAAGTTGCCACCGGCCTGGGCCTGGCCCTGCAGAGAGCAGCACGAAGCAAGCAGCCCCTCCCCAACTGGAGGGAGCCGCGGTGGGGGGGGGGCCCTGCTGCTTGGCTGCCCTGGCCCCCTCCCCTCCCCTCCCCCCCCAACCGCCACTGTGTGCAGAGGGGGGGGCTGGCCCAAGGAATGTGCCCTTTTGTGTGCAGATCTCCTCCGGCCTCCTGCCCCCCCCCCCAGCACAGGAAACAAAGGCGGTTTATCTCCCGGCATAAACAGAGGGAGGGAGCCGGAGCCGCCGAGCTTCCTGTGCAGGGCTGCCCCCTCCTTCCCCCCAGCGGGAGGGGTGTGCCGGGGGGATCGGGCCCCCGCCTGGCAGCTGGGATCTGGGGCACGGCCAGGCTCCTCCCCACAGAGAGAAGCCCCCCCCCCAGCCCCTCGGCACGGCCAGCTGCTTCCGAAAGCTCTTCCTCTGCCGGTCCTTGAGGAAGCGACGTGAGCTCAGGAAAGCGAGTCCCTCTGGAAGGACTGGCTCATCCTGGAAACTGGCCGCCGTGGCTGGCATGTGCCCAGGACGCTGCCTGCCTCGGACCGGAGCCCTCCATCCGCCGCCCGCCCGGCTCCCGCGTCTCAGCCCAGGACCCTGGCCGCGTTTGGCCCGAGGCTGTACAGGGGGGCCCCGGGGGCCTCTGGGCAGGCACCCTCGGGTCGCTTGCTGGCCAGCCCTGCGGTGCTCGGCAGCCCGTGTGGCAGGCTCAGCCCCAGGCTCACCCCTCCCCGCTTCCTTGCCCTCTCTCCCCTGCAGCTTGCCCGGCCGGCTTCTTCAAGCAGGAGGTCTCCAACGGCGCCTGCGCAGAGTGTCCCCGGCATACTCTGCCCTCTTCCGGAGGCTCCGCCTCGTGCCCCTGCGCAGAAGGCTATTTCCGAGCCGCCAGCGACCCGCTCTCGATGGCCTGCACGCGTAAGTGGCAGGTTGCCCAGCAGGGCCCAGAGCCCTCTCCTTGGGGCCCCCACGCCCACCTCTGTGAGGACGTTCTGCCCGCGGGGCGGTTCTCCATGGAGGCCAAAGGCGGGGGGTGGCCCCATTTCACGGCTCGGAAGACAAAGGGGGCGGCCGGGATTCGCGGAGGGCCAGTCTGGCGGGGGCTGCCCACTGCAGTGGCCGAGGGCTGGGCCTCCGTGGCCAGAGGCGGCTTGCTGGGCTGCCTGGAGCCCAGGCTGGCAGCGGACAGGGGCTGCTTGTGGGCAGGCCCCCTTGGCTGCCGGGGCCGGAGGAGCCCAGAGGGAAGCAGCTGCTGCCCCAGCCAGAGCCTCTGAGCAGGGAGGGGCTTTGGGGAGGCGCCTGCCTGCCTGCCTGCCTGCCTGCCTTCAGGGCTCTTGGTTCTGTCCTCCAGGCCCCCCTTCGGCCCCCCACGGGGTGACAGCCATCGGCCTGGGCGCCAAGGTGCAGCTCCGGTGGGCCCCACCCCGCAGCTCCGGAGGCCGGCAGGATGTCACCTACAGCGTGACGTGTGAGCAGTGCCTGCCAGAGTCGGGCGAGTGCTGTCCCTGCGATGCGGCCCTCCGGTATTCGGAGCCGCCCCACGCCTTGACCGGCACCTCCCTGACCATCAGCAACCTGGAGCCACACGTCAACTACACCTTCACGGTGGAGGCCCAGAACGGCGTCTCCTCCTTCAGCAGCCGCCGCAGCTTTGGTGCCGCCAGCATCAGTGTCAACCAGACGGGTGAGAGCCTGGCGCTTGCCTCCCGGCCCTGCTTGCAGGAAGCCCCGGGGGGCCCTGCGGGACTGGGCAGGCTGGCTGAGAGGGGCCGGGGCCGGGGCGGGGGGTCCGCTCGAGCAGCCGGCCCTTCCCAGGCGCAGGGTCCTGCACAGGCCTCTGTTCTTCCGCACGCTGGCCGTGGGGACGCCCTGAGTCCGGGTCGGCGTCCTGCTTGTGGGAAAGGCACGAGGGGCAGCCCGCACTCAGCTCCTCGCCTTCCCTTCCTCCCTTGTGCAGAGCCTCCCCGGGTGACTTCGGTGGCCCTGGAGGGCCGCACGGCCACCAGCCTGACTCTTTCCTGGACGGTCCCGCCACGGCAACAGAGCCACGTCTGGAAGTACAAAGTCACGTACAGCAAAACGGTGGGGCTCCTGAGGGGCGGCGGGGGGGGCGTATCTCTCCCTGCCAAGCGGGGGTCCGGCTTCCGCCCCTCTGCCAGGCTGGGGACGGTGGCACATCCCGCTTGGCGTCTCCAACCCTGGCATCTTGGCGCTCTTTCTTTGGCAGAAGGAGAAGAACAGCTACTCGGTGGTGCACTGCGAGGGGACCTCGGTGACCCTCTCCAAGCTGGCCCCCAGCACCCAGTACCTGGTGCACGTCCAGGCGCTGACTCAGGAGGACCAAGGGGCCTCCAGCATGGAGTACGAGTTCGAGACACTTGCGGAGCGTGAGTCCCGGGGAGAGGGGGGCGGGGGGAGGGCCCTGGAAGAGGCTCCAGCTGTGCTGGCGGCCGCCCCTCACCACCAGACCCCCTTCCTCCTGCAGGCTCGGACGGCACAAGCACGGCGGTCCTGGGGGGCTCCATTGCGGGCGCCATCTTCATGGCTTTCCTGGTGGGGGCGATCATCTTCCTGCTTCATCGGAGGTGGGTGTGCCTTCTGGGCTCTGGGAGAGAGCAGAGAGGCAAAAGAGGCCATAGTCCCCGGGGCGGAGGCAGACGCCCAACAGACTTGGCCGGTCTTGGGAACAAAATGTGGAGCCTCGTTTGGCAGAGACAGGAGTGGGGTGAGGGGGCGCTTCTGTCTGCTGGTCCTAAATTTCATGGGATGACCCCTGGCTCTCGTGTGATGCGAGAGGGAGAAGAATTTCCCACCATGAATGATTTTATAGACCTCTCTCATGTCTCCCCACAGTCGTCTTTTTCCTAAACTAAATCGCCCCAATACTGGGCTGGATGAGCCCTTGGCCCGATCCAGCAGGCCCCTCCGTATGTTCTTAAGCCATCACAAGCGAATAGCCATCCATCTTATTTATGTATTTCTCTGTGTAAGCCACCCTGAGCCATTTTTGGAAGGGCGGCACAGAAATTGAATGAATGAATGAATGAATAATAGATCATGCCCAGCAGCTGCTGCTAATGTGGAGATCCCTGTCAGACTCGACTTGACCTCTTCAGCTTTGAAACTGCTTTAATTCTGTTTTAGTCCACCACAAGTGAAGGGTGGGAAGAAATATGCATTCCTGACTCAGTGCCTTTGCACTCTCCTCCCTCTTGGGATTGTGGACTCCTGTCTTTAAAAACCGGTCTGTTACAAAGCATGGAGTCCGTGCCATTTCCTGGGACGTGCCTGCACGCACACAGCAGCAGAAATGGGCCAGTAACTTGGGGTCCTTGCACGAAAAAGTCTCACAGCAGAAGAGGGAGAGGACAGAAGCCGCGCTTAGGCTTTTCTTCCCAGCCCGTGGCAGGCAAAAGTCCCTCCCCCTCTCTGGCTTCCTGTGGGGGCGACCCTGGCTTACCCTGCCTCTTAGGGGGTCCTCCAAATTCACCCCCATCCTTCTCTTTCTAGGAAAAAGAACTTGCGGGCCCGCCAGACTTCGGAAGACGTCTACTTCTCCAAGTCTGGTGAGTAGTGATCTTTGTGCAGATGGAGTTTGCCAAATCCGGGACACTCCAAAGACGTTGGGAGGTTGGGGTATGCCTCTGTCGTGAGGCAGTGTGCTTCCCAGATGTTGCTGACTACAACTCCCATAATCCCCCGCTAAAGGCCGTTGCAGCTGGGGATGCCGGGAGTTACTGGGAACACTACTTCTGAGTTTCTGCCTGATGCTTCGGGTGTGTGTGTGTGTGTGTGAAAGCGAAGCCTTTGGCAGGAGTCCGTCTGGTTTTGCGGGAGCCCTGCCTCTCGGTGTGTGCTGCCAGGCTTTGGAAACAGACCTCTTCCTTCCACCCCGCAGACCAGCTGAAGCCCCTGAAGACGTACGTGGACCCCCACACTTACGAAGACCCCAACCAGGCTGTGCTGAAGTTCACCACCGAGATCCACCCATCCTGCGTCTCCCGGCAGAAAGTCATTGGGGCAGGTAAGGGCAGAGGAGCACCTGGGTCGTTTTGGAGCCCCCCCACGCCCCCCACAAATGGAGCATCCTTCTGCTCCGCCGGGCAACCACACCACCCGGGACAGACCAAAGAGGGCTTGGGGGCCCGGACTTCAGCCCCAAAGGCCAGGGGTGGTCAGAGCACCTCTGGGGAGGGGCCGCCGGGGCTGGGACTCTCCCTCCACCGCTGGCTCCGGGAGCTCAGAGAGCAGAGGCGTCTGAAGGAGGGGGGTCTCCTCTGCTTTTCTCCTCCCAGGTGAATTTGGGGAGGTCTACAAGGGCACCCTGAAGAGCAGCAAGAAGGAGATCCCGGTGGCCATCAAGACGCTGAAGTCCGGCTACACGGAGAAGCAGCGCATTGACTTCCTGAGCGAGGCCAGCATCATGGGCCAGTTCGGCCACCACAACATCATCCGCCTGGAAGGCGTCGTCTCCCAGTGTGAGGGTCCTGGGGGTTCCCGGCCAGCTCTCCCTTCCGTGGGGCTTCGTGTGCTCCAGGGGAACGTGGGGCAGAGGGGGCTGGGGGGCTGGCGCTCACTGAGGGACTTGGCCGCCTCCTCTCTTTGCAGATAAGCCTTTCATGATCATCACGGAGTACATGGAGAACGGGGCCCTGGATAAATTCCTGCGGGTAGGTGGGGTTCCTCTCTTGCGTGGCCCCCTCCTTCCTCGTGGACAGAGTTAGGGAGCGGGAAGAAGCTCCGTCCTTCAGACTCAGCCCACAGGGCTCTGACGGGCTAGAATGTGAGACCCACGGGTGGGGGGGGAGCGGTGGCGGGGTGTGTGTGCCTGCGTGCGCCCGCCCATGCGCTTGTTCTTGGCCGGGACCAATCTTCTGCTTCAGAAGCTCTTCCTGGGCCTGTGTCTGGGGGCTTTGTCCCAAATGCCTTGGGGAGACATGAGGCCTGGGAAAGCCGTTCTTCACTGGAGTGAGACGCGCATCATGCCCGGTTTTTGAAATGAGGCGAGGTGTAATGCAAGTGGCTGGGGGAAAGTGCTAGAACTCAGCAAAGTGGACGAGTGGGATATCCAAGGCAGGCTAAAGGAAGTCCAGTCCCATGGGATTCCCTGCCACAAGATGTTTAGGTGGCTTTAAAAGAGGATTAGACAAATCCATGGGGAACATCCAGATTCAGGGACAGTATCCAGAGTACCAGGTGCTTGGGCCAGGTAGGGCAGGGCAGTTGCCTTCAGGCCCTGCTTTGGGCCTCCCTCCATCTTCTGGCATTCTTGCCTCGACAGGAGAAAGATGGGGAGTTCTGTGTGATCCAGCTCGTGGGCATGTTGAGGGGCATCGCCTCGGGCATGAAGTACCTGGCCAGCATGAACTACGTCCACCGGGACTTGGCGGCCCGCAACATCCTGGTCAACAGCCAGCTGGTCTGCAAAGTCTCGGACTTTGGTCTCTCCCGTGTCCTGGAGGACGACCCCGACGCCACCTACACCACCAGCGTAAGTGAGGCCCGGCTTCTCCGCAGCTCACATCCCAGCCGTGCCAGGAGTGGGACGGGCCTTTGGTTTGGCCCGAATCAATCCAGGATCGGTCCAGTTCTTCGGGAAGGGGCGGTTATTGCTCCTGAGGAGGGCAGATCTGGAGCCGGTCTCTGGAACCGCTGCCTGGAGCTTCAGAGCAAAAGTCCGGCCAGAGGAAGATGGAGACGGGGGTGGGAGGAAACCAACCCGTGACTCGTGGGGAGCAGATAATCAGGGCTGGACTGGTGACAGATTGTGCCTCCTCTGCGGGAAGGAAGTCGGGCTGGGAGCCAAGCCAGGCTGGAGAAACCATCTGAGGGAAGGCGGCGGGTGGATGGGCCTGTCGCTGCGGCCGGAGGATTTGCCTTCCAGTCCTCTGCACCTGCCAGCCGACTCGACCCTGCTTGTGGGCCGGGCACTCCAGCCATTGAGGGTGTGAGAATCCCCGAGGAGGGCCGTGTCTCTCCGCCGCCCCACACACCCCGGAGGGCACCTCTCCGGATCGGGAGGCGCTGACGACTTCCGTTTTCCTTGTTTGCCCTCTGCAGGGTGGGAAGATCCCGATCCGCTGGACAGCGCCTGAGGCCATCTCGCACCGCAAGTTCACCTCGGCCAGCGACGTCTGGAGCTACGGGATCGTCATGTGGGAGGTGATGTCCTACGGCGAGCGGCCCTACTGGGAACTCTCCAACCATGAGGTGAGGCCCAGAGGCCATCCTGGGGGTGGGGGAGCAGCATATGTCGTCATCAGCCCCCCGTCACGCCCCCCTCGCCCGGGTCCCTCCACCCTGGTCTTTCTGCACAGTCCCTGTCTGTCTGTCTGTCTGTCCTGGCTGGAACTGGGATCCCGTTGAAGCCTAACCCTGACCCCTGGCATGCAGGCATCAGTCCTGCTCTGGGGCCTGCTGGGAAACACGCCCCCCCCCAAACTGGGGTCCTGGGCTGGCTGCCTCTTATTGCTCTTTTTCTGCCTTGGAGGCGCTTTTTGTGTCCTCTCCTCCTGCCTGTGAGACCCTCGCGGCCAGTAAGAGGAGCATCTGTTCCGTCTCCTGAATGTGGCCCCCGCTCTCTGCCCACAGAGGAGGGCCCTTGACGCAGCTCACAGAGGGCTCCGGTCCCAAGTGGCCAAGGGGCAGAGCTGCGGCGTGTCCGGGGGGCTTGCTGGGGCGCGGCTTGGAGGGCTGCCTTCAGCGCTGCCCCTCCTCTTCCCCGGGCAGGTGATGAAGGCCATCAGCGAGGGCTTCCGGCTGCCCGCCCCCATGGACTGCCCCTCGGCCGTCTACCAGCTGATGATGCGGTGCTGGCAGCAGGAGCGGAGCCACCGGCCCAAGTTCACCGACATCGTCAGCATCCTGGACAAGCTGATTCGGGCCCCCGACTCCCTCAAGGCTCTGGCCGACTTCGACCCTCGGTAGGTGCCGCTGCCTGCCCTCCTCCCGCTCCCCCACGTCTGGTCTGGGAGCAGAGCCGGCTCCTGCCTCTCTTGGGGGGGGGGCTGCTCTCTCCGCTTCAGCTGCCCCCCCGCCCCCGGCACCCCAGCCGGGAAAGGGCCGGCCTCTCAAGAGCTGGGGCCGCTCTGCCTCCTTGTCTCTGAAGGGTCTCCATCCGCCTGCCCAGCACCAGCGGCTCAGAGGGGACCCCCTTCCGGACGGTGGCTGAGTGGCTGGAGTCCATCAAAATGCAGCAGTACACGGAGCACTTCCTGGCCGCCGGCTACAATGTCATCGAGAAGGTGGTGCAGATGAGCAGCGAGTGAGTGGAGCTCCCGGCCCCCCCCACCCCCCCGCACACGTGCCCGTCAGGCATCCCCTGCGACCCCGAGAGCCCTTGGTCCGTGTCGCTCCGCTTGGCCTGCAGCGGCTGGAAGCAACTCTCCCAGCCCGCAGAATGGGGCTCTCCCCAGCTGCTGGGGGGCTGGAAGGACCACCTGGGGCCTTGCTCCGGCAGGCCCTGCTGCTGCTGCTGCTGCTGGCCCGTCCTCTTTCCCAGGGAAGTCCAGGAGCTCTCTCCCCCCCCCCACCCCCGCCAAGAGAGGAGGCAGCTGGGGATGGGGCTCCTGCTTTCCATGGGGCCTCGGCTCCCGGATATGGTGGTTTGGGTGAGTGCCTGTAAGGTTCTGCTCAGCCCCTTTCTAGAGTGCCGTGGGGAGAAGAAAAAAAGAGAAAACCGAATTCTGGGGTGTCTTTGCACGATTTCACTCCCGATTATTTTTTCACCTCTCTGGCTTGTCGTGGGGCAACCCTGCTTTGCCTGCAGAAGCCCCCCGGCTCAGCGCCTGGCAGCAGCCCCACATCTCGAGGACCTGGAGGCTCCAGTCCGAGAGCGGCCTTGGGAGGGCGCCTGCTGTTTGGAGCAGGCGACAGGGAGCCCCACGGGCCAGGCTCTGACTCCATCCCAGGCAGGCAGGCGTGAACGGGACCGGGGTCAGGCCACCAGTCGCCACCGCTTCACAAAGGTGGCCGTCTCCCTCCAGCGCTCTCCTCACCTGCCGGCCTCCAGTTCGGCCTCCCGTGAAGGGGCAGAGACACGTCTGGGGCTCCTCTTGCAAGGGTCCCGGCCCCCCCCCGGCCCTGAGCCACGCGATGATGCCGTCTGCCTCCCTCCGGTGGTTGTGCTCCTCCCTTGGGAGGGGCCGATCCAAGCACGCACCCTCCAATTAAGCCACGTTTATGGGGCCAGGGAAACCAGGAGCGGCTCATAAACAGCAGGCGGCTGCCTGGCCTCCTGGGATCGGGGCAAGGGGGCCCACGCCTTCTGCGCGCAGGGCTGGCTGGGCTCCTTTCCGTGGCACTCAGGCGGCGGTGGCTCCTGGGGGCGCTCTTCTCCCTGCAGCAGACTGGGGCGTTGTGCTTGGGGGGCAGATGGGGCGGATCCCCCCTTGCCACTCCTCTACATCTCTCCCCCCCTTGTTTTCCAGGGACATCAAGAGAATTGGGGTGAACCTCCCGGGCCACCAGAAGCGCATCGGCTACAGCCTCCTGGGGCTGAAGGAGCAGGTCAGCACCATCGGCATCCCCATCTGAGCTGGGCCGGCCCGCCCCACCGTCTCTGAGCTGGATCTCCCCGTCCTTGGGGGGCACCTTGGCAAACCTCCTTCCTGGCCCATACTTGAAACGCAGCCCCCCCCCCCCGCCAGCCTGGCGCCACCAAGGCTGCCCTCCTCGGACCAGACGGGGTCTCCGCTGCCGGCCTCCTGCCCGCCTCTCCCTCGCTCCCTATTTATTGCTCGCCCTCGACTGGAAGCCGCAGCTGCCTCCGCGTGGTGGTGCTGGAGGGCTCCGGGCCGGGTTGGCAGCGCGGGACTGAGCCACTGCCCTGGCGGGGTGCGGCCACCAGCCACGTTCCGTTCCTCCCCCCCCCCGGGGCTCCTCTCGCACCCCCCACCTCGGCTGCCTCATTTCTCCACTTGCTGCCTGTGGAGGGTGGACGGAAGCAGCGTGGGGCGGCCTCCCTGCTCTGCAGCCGGATCTTGCCCCACCCTGCTCGGTCTGCTCCTGCCTGTGTCTGGAAGCTGCACCGAACCCCAGAGTGACTCTTTCTGGCGGTGGCGTTTGCTTTTCCAACAAGAAGGAAGGTGCGGAGCCCTGGACACAGTTCGACTGCAAAGCTTGCGGCTGCGTGACCCCCAACTCGGGCACTTTGGGGCGGGGGGCCATTCTCGGGCGCTGAAGGGCGTCTCCTTTTTCCGAAGGAGCCCAGCCAGCAGCATCAAGAGGGAGCCCTTCCTCACGGGAAGTGCCTCCGACATTTTTACGCTTCAGCTCTGAAGTGGTTTTGTCGAGAATGACCCCAAGTTACTCTCCGGAGAGTCCTCTCCTTGTTGACTGCTCTCTTATTTATTCGCTCTGTCCAAATGCCAGCCCCACCATTGTTACTGATCAACTTCTCTGTTTTTTTAATTGTAATTTATTTTTTTATATTTATTGAAGAACTGTTATGCAGGAAACCATGCACAGTTTTTTAAAAGCAACAAAACAAAGTTTACTTTTGGGTGTGCATGGACCTCTAGCTCTAATAAAAGTGTTTATTCTTTAAAAAAACAAACCAACCCACCACCCGCTAGTTTCCTCTCGCTGCAAACACACGTGGGGACGTGCTGAGAGTGCTTCGTCCCCTTGGAGGAGGCCAGGCCTGACCACGGTGGGAACCCCCAACCTGCGTGGAGAAGGCTCAGCTGGGCCTTGGACTTCTTCCGCCCGCCCGGGAGGCAAACGGGGACCTCACACACTCCATCGAAGAACACAGTTGTCCGTGGCCGAAGGTAAAGTCGAACTGGTGGGAGGAGGTGCCCAGATTTGCCACGAGGCCCCCCCCCCCCCGGCTCTGCAGTCCTCCTGTGTCGGTCCTTCAGGATCCTCCTCGGCTTCTCCACCTCCCACCATCTAGGACTGAGTGGAGAAACGAGGGCAGGAGCTGCTCTTCTCCCACAGCAGGGCAAGGACAAACCTCTCTGCTTGGGGACTCGGAACTGGCAGACCCTCCTGGCCCAACGGGATGGAAGGCCCAGTGCTTGCTTAGGGGGGGCCGGGGCTGGGGGGGGGTTGTCCTGGGCTCAGTGGCAGAGCCCCTGCTAGGTCTGCGGCAGGTCTCGGCTTCATTGCTTGGCATGCCGGTTGCGAATATCGGGAGGAGCCGGAGGTCTGGTGAGTGCCAACCAGCCGGGCCAGTGGCCTGATCTTGGAGCAGGCAGCCCCACCCCTGACCCGGCCTCTCTTTCCTTCCCTGCTCTTTGCCGGCCTCTCCCTCTGGGCCACTTCAAAGTTGTCCCCCAAAACTGGCACAAAAAGTGGATTTTTCAACCCTGATACAGATCAGGCTCTAACACACAATGCTCAACCCGAATTGTGTGTGAAGTGCTCCCCGAGAGCCCGCAGGGACTTCGGGGTGAATTCGGTCGCTATGTGAACATCCAACCTCCTCCATGCCAGAGGAGATGCGAACCAAAAGCCGGGTGTGAGAAACTTCCTGGTACCGGTTAGTCACCTCCTCCTTGGTGCCATTCGTTTCATATCCTGGCCAACCCTGCCTGCCGGGAGTTGCAACACTTGGGGGCTGGGGGGTGGCTAATGCTTGACTCCCTTGGTGGCCGCTGTCCCCGGGAGGGAGGGAGGGAGAAGGTGGCCAGCCTCGATGCAGCCCCCGAGGCCTGGCTGCAGAGGGGTGCCGGTCTCGCTCCGGAGGGGCCTGGCGGCTGCCCAAGCCCTGCCCTGCCCCTCCATCCCGGCTGCCAGGAGCAAGCCTCTACTTGGCCCCGTTCGTGGGCTGGGCCGATGCTGCCGAGCTGGTTCGCGGCCTGCTGGTTGGGATTTTCCGAGAGGGGCGGTTTCTCCAGCCAAGCTGGTGGTGTGTCACTTTTTGGGGATTGCAAAATCCTAGGGTTTGGAGGAAATGCACAGCTTGGTTGGAAACCTCCCTCACGGTTGTTTGCAACACCCGGAGCCTTTGGGCTGTCCTTGTCCCAACCAGGCCAGCAGGGCGTTTGCCCAGCCCCCCAAGGAAAGGCGATGGGGGGCTCAAAATGGCAATGGAGGAGGGTCAGGATCAGGGGCCCTGGTTTGGCAGGCTGGCTAGAGCCACCCTTTGCGCTCTGGTCTCCGGGTTGAGGGATCCTAGGATGCCCATAATCCATGGGGCTCACTCAATGTCTGTCTGTCCATCCCCACCCCTGCTCACAGTTGTGTGGGTCTCCCTCCCTCTCTCTCTTAGTAAAGGGGTAAGGGTCTCAATGGAAAGCCCCTCTCTCACTCAGCCGCACAATGCCCGGGGCCCCTCCGGCCCCCTCCCCATTGTTCCCTAAACTGTCCTGTGATCCCAGCATCCAGTTTGCTTCCTCCCCCGTCTCCTCTGCCCCTCTTCCCTGCCTATTAATGTCCCCCTTGCAAGGAAGCATGTGCCAGGAGCAATTACTGGTCCTGCCGCAGAGATCTGAGAGCCCAAACCAGGCCTTTGGGCGGGGGGGGGGCCTCCTGTGGTGGCTGGCCGGGGGCCCCCATCAATGTCCACCACTGCCATTGTGCTGCTGGAAACGGAGCCCAGTCAGGTCAATTTGTCTCGGTGCCGGGTCTCCCTCTCCCCGCCCGCTATTTTAAATGCAAGTCTGCTGCGGGGAGGTCAGAGCTCCCTCGCTAGAGGAGCAGGAGGGAGGTGCTGCAAACTGACCTCCTTGTAATGGGGGTGGGGTGGGGGGTGGGATTATGGATTAAGCCTATGGCCGCTTCTCCCTTCAGAGACTCTGGGCTGCAAAAGCCCCCTTGGTGTAGGGATTGGGGCCTGATTCCCTGGGGACCTGGCCACAGGCTGGTTCTTTCCTCACCTCTTGCAACAGACTGAGTGACAAATCCTGGATCAGGCCATTCCTGCGGGGAAGGCATGGGGAGCCTGGGCTCTGCTGCCGCCCCGGGGCCAGCAAGGCCCAGAGCAGAAGCCGCGCCTGTCTCTCCACTCCCCACAGCTGCTTTGGGGGCAGCCAGGTGTGGATTCTGTCAGAAGCTCCCCAGCCCCCCCCCCCCGCCCCGGGAAGGACTTCCCTGCAGTCAACCGGCTGGTTGCCCCAGCTGGCATTCCCTGCCACGGCGGCGGCGGCTGCTTCTCAGCATTCGGAAGGCCCGCCCACCATGGCGGCTTCCAAGTGGCTTTGGCACCACTGTGGGCACAGCCCCAAATACTGGCAGCGCTGCCAGGCCAGGGGCCAGTTTTCTGCTGGTGTGACAGCAAAGAGCAGGAAGGCTGCCAGGCGGGCGGCCCCACCCTGGGCGGGCAGCTTCCAGGCGGGTGTAGCTGAAGAGCAGGAAGGGAGCCCCAAAGCTGGCCTGCCAGTGGGGCCAGCAGCACTGCAGCAGCAGCCGCCGCCCACAACGCGGCCCCTCTCTGGGGGGGGGAGTGAGGGGGGAGCGAGGCCCATGATGCCCCGCAAAGCAGCCAGGAACGCCAGCGGGCCGTGGCCCTCGGGAGTCGGTTCCCATTCCCACATCAGGGCTGTCAGGAGGGGCCGAGCCAAGACAAATATTTGGGCTGCAATGGAGGAGGAGGCAGACCTGCCCTCCCTGGGGCCTTGCACCCAGGCTAAAAATAAGGCGCTCCCCTCCCTGCTGGGTCGGTTTGGCTTCAGCGTGGCGGGGTTGGCAGAGGGACACAATCCGCCCCAGGCGGCGGCGGCAGCAGCAGCAATCATTTTTCCTGGGGGAGACGGTGAAAGGCCAGCTTGCTCCGGCTCCCGTCCCAGGAGGGTCCCAAAGAGAGGCCCATCAGTCGACCCCCACTGGCTCTGGCTGGAGGGCCAGGCTCTTGGGCATTTGTGGCCTGGTGGCACCCCAGCCGTGGGCCAGCAGCAGTGGGGGGGCGGGGGGGTGATTGGAGCCGATGGCCGCCTCCTGCTGCTGCTGCTGCTGCTGCAGAGGGAAGCCGGCCGTGGACCCCTCCGTCCCAGAACTCCTCTGCGAGGGCCTTTCTGCTCCAGCCCCCGTTCCCAGCAGGGAGCCGGCGGCGGGGGGGGGGGGGGCTCTTGCAACACCCCCCGGCTTCCCCCCTGTCTGCTGCTTTTTAGCCATCTGGTGCGGTTTTACCTTTTTCTTGGTTTTTGATAGAGAAGCAGCGTGCTTATGTTTTTAAACTGCACTAAGAAACAGAATGCATTTGTAAGCAGAACAAAGAGCCGTCTTCAGCTGGGCAGACGCATGGAGTTCTTTGACGGGGATGGGGGGGCCCTTCCAGCCTCCCTCGCAGCAGCGCCCTCGGAAGGCAGCGCCTGGCTCTCCTGCATCCTTCCCTTAGAAATGCCCCCGGCTCTCTCAGCAGCCCCCGTCCTGTGGGCTCGGCTGGTTTCCAGGCTGCTGAACTGCCAGAGCAGGCCGCCCCCCCCCTCCAAAAGGGAAAGGGAAGAGACTCCGTGACTCACACGGGTCACTGGGCACGGCTTGGAAGAGCAGTGACCCTTCCAAACGGGAGCTTGAGAAAAAGGAGTCGGCCATGGCGGAGATGGGTCCTGCTCGGCTGCAAAAGCGGCCAACGCAACCAGCCCCCCCAGCCCCCCCCCCCCCGCCGGGCATGTGGTGCAGCAGCAGCAGCAGTGGGGGCCCCCGGGGGGGGGTGCCTGGCCCCTCTGCTGTGGGCGGCCACAGATCCATGGGAGGCCCTTGCTGAAGGGGGGGGGGCAGAGAGAGTAACTAATGGTCTCCAGCGGCAGAGTCCGGCACTGGGGGGGGGGCGGGATGAGGAGCCAGGAGTCTGCTCCGGGTGGGGGCCTGGAGCAGCAGTCGGGCCCCACGAAGGCCAAGCCTGAGCGGCCACCAGGCGCATCTGCTGATGTGGGCCAGTCCTCCTTTCTGGGCAAGGCCTCAAACGGCCTGCAGCGTCAGCAGCACTGTGGGCTGACCTGGTTTGCCAGTCCTAAAAATAAGCCCCCGCCCCCCGCCCTGCTGCCCTCAAGCCCCCCTTCTATAGCAGGAGTGCGCCGGAGCAGGACAGAAATCGGCAGGGTGTGGAGAAGCGGCTAAGGGGCCGTTTGTTCCCCTTCCCCATTAGAAATGCCCCCCCCAATAAACTAGGCGGTGCTGGTTCCTCCTTCCGGGCAAAGCAAAAGAAAAGCCCTTTCTTTACACACGACAGGAACGAAGATGTGGGACTCACTACCACCAGAAGTAGTGACAGCCACATCTTAGACAGCTTTAAAGGGGATTACAGCAATTGATGGAGAAAGCGGAGCATCCTAGTGGTTGCAAATTAACCATGACTGCTAAGTGGACCCTCCAGTTTCAGAGGCAGTCTACCCCAAAGGCTGTTGTTGCTGGGGGAGGTGGCAGCAAGCAACAGGCATCTGGCCAGCCACTGTGGGACGCAGGAAGCTGGATAAGAGACCTCTGGCCTCCCTCCGTAAGCCCCGCTTTCTGCCCTGTGCCAGCCTCCCAGGGAATCGGCTGCTGTGGGAGCTCCTAGCCCAGCCGCCCTGCAGGGGGGAGGAGGTGGAGGCGCCGTCTCTGCTCCCCCTTGTTGTCCACTGGCCCAGGAGCTCTTCTTCTTCCACATAGTAATCCAGCCCAACCCCAGGGATGAGGCCGCACATTGGTTGGAGCCCCCTGGCCGCCACCTCCCCTACGCAGCCAGCCTGGGATGTTTGCGGGAGAACGAAACGGATTCTTAATGCCGTGCCTTCCTTATCTCTCTTTCTAGCAAAGCCTGAGTCTAGCCAGGGATAGTTTTTGAAAGCCCTCTAAGCTAGCAGCCGGCTGTGCATCATGTGGCAATGAATCCCACAAGCTAATTATGTGTTGTGTGCCGATCTACTAAAAGGCAACAACCACTTAAGCCGCTCCACAGCCAGCCTGCCTCCCTGCTGCTGCCGCCTCTCCTCCTCCTCCTCCTCCTCCAGGGCCGAAGGCATGATAGGGGCATTCAGGTAGGGCGGTGCTCAGTGGCCGCCTGCACCTGAACATGGAGGCTGTACTTAGCGGCTCGAGCGGGGGACACCGCCCTGGTTTTGCGGCTTCAAGGGGCCATTGCCCTCCGGGGTGGCTGTGGGGCCTTTCGCGAGTGGGATGCACAACCCAGATTGCCTCATCCCATCGTAATTTCAACCGTGGGGATTAAAAGAACTTTGCAGACAGGTGTGTGCGTGCGTGTCCCTAATTCCCTAATTAATTGCATGGGAAAGGGCATCTCCACCACTGGAATGCCAGCACTCCGAGCAACCCAGAGCAGGGGATCCGCTGCAGCCCGAGTGGAAAGCCTGGTCCAGCCAGGATGGGGGCTGCCTGCCCGGCTGACAAGAGGAGAGGCTCGGCTCCCTTGCAGGGATGCTCCAGCAGAGGCAGCAGCCTTTCTTCCCCGGCCTCTGGGCCAGGCACTTCTCCTCTCTCGGCCTAACCTACCTCACAGGGTTGTTGTGAGGAGAAGCAGCATCAGGTACAGCACTCTGGGCTCCGTGGAGGGAGAGCAGGAGACAAACAGGAGGGAGGACACGGAGGCAGGCTGGGGAGGCAGCGCAGAAGGGCGGCCCAGCGGTGAAGCCTCCTCTGCCTGGCGCAGCGATGGCCCCACACTCCCTGGCAGCAGCAGCAGCAGCACCTCCAGGTAGGCCTCTGGGGAGCGGCTGCTGCCAGTCAGTGCACAGCATCCTGAGCTCGAAGGCCCAGGGGTCGGACGCAGCAGCAGCAGCAGGCCGCGACATCTGTATCCACACAAATCATGCAGGATGAGCCGTGTGTTGTGTGTGTCTCAGTTGTGTGGCACAGGAGCAGGAGGACACGGCTCGGCGCTTGGGGGGAGGCACCGGCCACTGCAGGCCACACACCCCGCGGCCCGCCCGAGGAGGGGGGGCCATAGAGGCAGGCGCCTAGAGGGGCATCCTTCCGGCTTCCGGCTGCCCGCGGCCTGGCAGCGGCGTCGGCCTCCCGGCTCTTCCTTTCTTCCTTCCTGTCCGGAGCGGCTCCCGCTCGCGTTTGAAGTGAACGCGGCTGCCGCAGGCTGAGGGGAGACCAGGCCCCGGGCGGAGGCGGAGGCGGAGGCGGAGGTGAGCCGGCCAGCGGCGCGGGAGGGGCCAGCGGGAGGGTCCCCCCTCCCCCTCACGGGGTGGGGGTGGGGGTGGGGAGGCGCTCTGACTACAACTCCCATCGTCCAGGGCCGGAGGGAGTTGTAGTCCTGCCACATCCGAGGGCGGCCCGTGCCCCCGCCCTGGGTGCCGTGTGGGGTGGGCAAGGAGGCGCCTTCGGGCCGAGCGGGGGGGGGGCTGCCTCCCCCTCCCCCCCGCCCTGTCCCCCCTCAGAGGGGGGCTCCTCCTCCCCGGGGTTGTTGACAGCCTTGCGAGGTAGGTCAGGCCCAGCGAGAACTGGCGGGCCCAGAGACGGAGGCGGCGGCGGCGGCGGCAGCGGCGGCAGCGAGGAGGCCCCGAAGCCTCAAGGCCTGGCTGGCTGCTGGGAAGAGGCCTTTCCCGCCGCCGCCGCCGCCTCCTGCTGCCGCCTCCTCTCTGGGCCCGCCAGTTCTCGCTGGGCCTGACCTGCCTCGCAAGGCTGTCAACAACCCCGGGGAGGAGGAGCCCCCCTCTGAGGGGGGACAGGGCGGGGGGGAGGGGGAGGCATGTGGGTCTCTCTGTGGGAATTGAGCTGAACCAGCCCGTGTGCTGCTTTCAGTCTGGTCTGTGCCTTATTTTTGTCTTGTGGCTCCGCTGTGCTTCTGGCAGTATTAACAGACTTCTAGGCTGCTTTCCTGCCAGCCTAACCCCAAACCTCAATGCAGCTGACAGTACAGAGCCAAAGGAACGAGAAAAGGGTTCCCTGCCCACAAACTCTCCCTCCAGAAGAGATGGCGGCTGCTTCAAAATGTGCTCTCTGCTTATAAGAGCAGCTCATGCATAGATTGTGTGTATTTTATCTGCCTTAACAGACCCGCCTTATTTTAAGGTTACAAACTGCAACACTGAAAACTAAGCGGTCTCCCTCCTCCACCCAAAAATGCGTAAGAATAAGTGTGTGCAAACAGACAAAGGGGGATTGTGTTTGAAAACTACCTTTCTCTCTCGCCCTTCAAGTGCTTGCTCATTGTTACGTTCTGGAACAAACTGGGGGGATCATGGCGAGTTTGAAAGCCGATTGGCAGATACTTATTGATCTAGACTGCTGGCGGTTTGGTGGCTTTTAACTTATTGGATACACCTCTTGACGGGGTATTCCTGAGTATATTCTTCAGAAGGAGCATGTATTTGTCCACTTGTCTGTGAGGAAATTTGAACAACGTGAGACTACAACTGATATTCAGAGTTATACCACCTAGTTATACTATATGGAGGAGCCACATAGTAGCTGTCATGACTGAGGGCTAGTGAAAGGTTTCTCTTCTGCTGTGAATTTGCCTGATCCTCTTTTAAAGCCATATAAACGGATGTTTCTGTGTGCCTGCGTATGTATTTTGGATGAGCTGTCAGCAAGAGAGCTCTGGTTTGAGGAAGGCATTTTAGCATTGAAATGTTGGAAGGTATGGAACGTAGGTAGCTGCCTTCTACTGAGTCAGACCCTTAGTCTGTTCAGCTCAGCATTGTTTGCACTGACTGGCAGCAGCTCTCCAGGGTTTCTTTCCCTGCCCTATCTGGAGATACTGCCAGGGATTGAACCTGGGACACTGTGTGTGTGTGTGTGTGTGTGTGAAAGAAAACTAAATGTCTGTGCTTTTTAACTGTAACAAACAAACTCCAAGATTCTGGGCATTGGCAACTTGAACCTGCTGGCAATAACAACAGGAGTTTTAGAAGTCCAGCCAGGTTAGCAGCCATGTTGAGGCCAGCAAAGCTTTTCTGGGATTCCCCAGTTCCAGGCTGGGGTCTGGACATCCCTTCTCCTCCTCCACCCCAGTACACAAACAAGAGCAGCATCACACACGCCCTGCACTTGGAAATGTAGTGTGTCAGGAAGGATACGGGGCTGAACGACGCCTCTCCCTGACTTGCTGCTCCTCTGTGTGCAAGGATATCTTTGGGATGGCAGCAGGACGGCTTGTGCTACCCTTGAGTGAGTCTGTGTTGCTTTCCTGGGGGTGGGGTGGGGGCAGACGTGCACCCCCCACGTGCACAAAGGCTTCACACAGGGTCTCCCAAAGGGCCCAGGGAAGGGGGGCCTGGAGGAGGGAGAGGGCCCTGCCTTGCCTCCTCTGCTGCCCCAGAGACAGACCGAGTGCTGCGGCGGTGGTGGTGGTGGTGGTGGTGGTGTGGCTTCCTCCTCCTCCTCCTCCTCCTCCCCTTGACCGTTGCCTGACTCAGTCCTGCCTCACTGGCCGCAGGGCTGATGGCGCTGGCAGCTGCCGGGCCCTCAGGAATGTGCCGGCCAAAGTCCCCTTTCCCAGAGAGGTATTTACGAGGGGGGCCTCTTCCTGCCGAGGATTCACAGAGGGACGCAGCAGCCTTGAGGGGCGAGCAGAGGCACAGGCCAAGGGGCCGCCTTGCTCCACGGAGGGCCCTGGCCCTGCCCTGCCACGGGAAGCCCCACTCCTGGCCTGCTCCCTGCACAGCCTGCAGGCTCCTGGGCTTGCCAGGCTCCCCTGTTCCCCCGCAATGGTGCACTTCCTTGCCCAGCATCCTCCGGGCCCCCACTTGCCTGGCCTTCTAAACTGGCGATGGGCAGGAGTCGGTTTCCCTGGCCAGACACGGGCTTCTCTTCCCATCGGGGGGTGGTCGTCCTCTCCCCGGCCCAGTGTTTCCAACAGAGAGCCCCGTGCATGCCCTCGGAGGGGGCTAGGGAACGCTAGTTGCCCTGTAAATGGGGCGCGCTCTGTGTGTGTGTGTGTGTGTGTGTGGAGGGGGGGGTTGCTCCTGGGTGGTGGCTGCTCCGTTGCACCTCTGAGTGTCTGCCAACTCCTGGAAAGGTTTATAAGGAGATTAAACGCCACCCCTCGCCTTTGCCCGCAGGGCAATTAAACACGAGAGGATGATGTGCCGGTTTCCCGTCCCTGCTTTCGGCGGCTGCTCCCTGTTGCCAGGCTCCCAGTGTGGCCAGGAGCCTGGATAGGCATTCATGGATTCCACCCGGTGGCTAAAATGCCCATCTAGGCAGCTCCTGTTTGCCTGCTGGGAAATCACCCTGAAAACAAGGCCTGACGAGGCCTTGGACTGGAGCAGCTTTTGTGCCAGGGAGCCGAAGGGCCTGCGAGGGGAAGGAGCCCTCGGCCCCACTCTCCCAGCGCTGATGCGGGTGGGTGTGCTGCCCTCCCGGCCCCACATGGAGATGCTGCCAGGGCCGCCGGGCTGGAGGCAGCCCTGGGCCTCCTGGCACGGGCTCTGCTCCTCGGTGCTGCTGCTGCCGCCGCCCAACGGTGGGGAATGGCTGTGGTGGAACCTGGGAGGGAGCAGAGTATTCGGGGTGGGGTCTGAACCAGGCCCTGCAAGCCCCTCGCAAGGCTGCTGCTGCTGCTGCTGGGGAGGAGGAGGAGGAGGAGAGCTGATCTGGGGGTTGCTAGCAAGAAATGTCCCCTTTCCTAAGCAGGGTCTGTCCTGGCTTGCATTTGAATGGGAGACGACATGTGTGAGCACGGCAAGAGATTTTTCCACTGAGGGGGTAATGGGGCCACCCTGGGAAGAGCACCTGCATCCAAGTCCCCTCCCTGGCAGCAGCCTCTCCAAGAGAGGGCTGGGAGAGAGTCCTGCCTGCAGCCTTGGAGAAGCCGCTGCCAGGCTGGGTAGACGATACTGAGCTAGCTGGATCAAGGCAGGAGGCAGTTTCTCTGTGTCTATGAACTGAAGCTGGGTGCTTCTCGCCGCCCCCGCAGGGCTCTTGGGAAACCAGCCTCTCTCTCCGCCAGCTGCCCTGAGCCCTTGGGATAGGGCAAGGAAGCAGCATCCCTGCTGAGCCTGCCTGGGTCATCTCACTCCCAAGGAAGAGCCTCGGGAGAATCTGCCAGCCTAGCAGAACAGGGCAGGAAGGGGCCACAAGCAAGCCACGTCATTGACTGCAGCCAGAGACCAAGCACTGGCACAGTGTCAAAGGGAGGAAGGAGGCCGCACTAGAGTTCAGGGGGCACCGCTCCGTCCGGAAGGGCGAGAGACTCCCACCGTGGGTGCGACACCCTTGCCTGGCCCCGGAATGTGTTTGCACTGAGCTGGGAGCGGGGCTGTTCATGGCATGCTGGCATCCCCACCCCACCCCGGGGAGTCGTTTGATAAGGCTGCCAAGAGGAAGGAAGTGGGTGGCGGCACCTCCCGTGGCTGCTCAGAGTAAGGCGGCTCTCCTCCCTTTCTGTTGGGAGAGTCTCAAGGGGCTCCGCATCCAACAGGAGGCCTCCTGTTCTTTGAGAAGGCTGCCTTGAGATCCCTCCAGGAGAGGAGCGCCGAGGGGCCTGCTGGGAAGATCCAAGGGCCGGCGGCCAGGCCTGCGCTCCCCAGCTGCCCAGCGGTGGTGGCTTGGAGGGAAGCAGGCTCCTCTCCTGGGCGGGTGCCCTTTTGCTCGGCTGGGTAGGGACCAGGGCTCTCCGCTGAGACCGAGGGAGCTGATCTGGGGTCAGAGCCCATGAACTCGGGCAAAGCATTCCTGTCTGGTGGTGCAGCAGCCCTTGAAGAAGTGGGCCCACCCTTCCATGAAGCGAGAGCCCGGTGTCTGTATTTCGCTAGGCTCCAGTCTTTGTTTCCTGCTGGGCGGGAGGAGCCATGGCTCTCCCTGAGTCCCAGGGCTGGTGCCTGGGAGATGCATTGGCACAGGGGAGGTAAAGCGGAGGAGACCCTGCTGAGCTGCCCTGGACACTCTGCGCGTGGCTCTGGGGCGCCAGATCCAGGCGGCGCCCCGCTCTGGAGCAAAGGCCCCGGAGCCGTTCTGCATCGCGGCGGGGGTCTGCGCCTGAGCTCCCCGGGGCAACGGCTGCCTCTGCCGCCGCCACCCCCATCTCTGCCCGCGCCCCTGTCGTGATTGCCCTTAAGCCATCCAAACCGGAGTATCCCCGCTCCGAGCACTGGCTGAATGCAACCGACTTCTTCCAAAACCTCCAGTGAACTGGACAGAAGCAGCTTCTGCCTTGGCACTGCGGTCAGCCTCTGCCAAGGGGTCCCGGACAGAGCCCCGTCTGGTGAAGGCCCCTTGGGCCAGGAGAACCCGTTGCAGGGACCCAGCCCCAGCCCCAAGGCGGGGCCCCCCTCCTCCTTTGGAAAGCGGGCTGGGCTGTGAAGCGGTCCAGGGAGGAGGCTCCACTGGTGGCGAGCACTGAATGTTTCCAATGAAACCTCCCGGCGCTTCCAGGCACTTTAGAGCATTCTGGGCATGACTTTGGTGTCCCGGCTAGTCTCTCGTTAATGACCGCAGGCACAAGGATTAGGAGGTCTCTGCAGAGGAGCCAAGGACAGGAAAATGACTCTCCCGCTGAAAGCACAAAGAATGCCGAGTCAGCCGTTGGGCTCTTGAGCTAGCCACACACTCCCCCCGCCCCCCCGCCCTGCCCCTGCTGCCGTCTCCAGTTCCCTGGCCCTGCCAGTCTCATGATGCATGGACTGACAAGAAGCCGGAGCAGAGGCTTCCGCGCTGGGATTTGGCCGGCGAGTGGCCACAGGGCCACGTGCCAGTGGAGCCTCGGTGCCGAGTGCATGGTGGGCCTGGCAGCAAGCAGAGGGAGCCAGGGGCCCCGTAGACTGCAGGCTGTGTGCGCTGCTGGGGAGCTGCGACCCTCTGCAGGCTTCCTAGCTTAGGGGGAACGGGTGTCTGTACGCCCAGCAGTGGCACTTGGGCAGCCGTTCTGTCCCTGGCCCAGCCCCAGCAGCAGGGGTCTGGGGGGTTAGGAGAGGGAGCCCTGCTGCTCAGGCCAGGCCCCTGCAGAGCCCCCCCCCTTCTGCTCCCCCAGCACCTTGGCCTGCTTTGAACTTGCTTGGCAAGGGGAGGGATCTGCTCCCTGCCGGCGCGTCCTGGCTCATTACCTTTGGCTCTGAGCAGAAAGGTGGTGGCGGCGGCGTCTGATGAGCAGATAAGGCTTGCCTCATTGTGCGGAAGCCTCTCCAGCTCCCCTCGCGCAGGTAGCTGCGCCCCGAACAGGAGGAGGGCTGGTCTCTCCAGCAGGGCAAGTGCTGACTCCGGGCAGGCGGAGGAGTCGAGGCCGGGGCTGGTGGCCGGTGGCCGGTGCTGGCTCCCCAAGCTGCCAGGGGCCACGCTCCACGCCACACTGGAGCCCCCACCCCACCCTCCCGGGGGGGATCACAGCTGGGCTCGCCCGAGTCCCCGAGGGCACCGGATGCCCCATGCTGGGGACGGCATCTCTGCTGGAGAGCCCCCCTGGGCCGTAGGGGCCTCCTCTGCATGTTGTGCCCTTTGGGGCAAGTCTGTGCGTCCTGGCAGGCTGGGCGCGGAGGGAGGGAGGGAGGGGGGTCCATGCAGGCGGCCTGCCTCGGTTTGCGTTGGTGTGCGTGTGTGTGCTGGGGGGGGCAGCCAGATGTTCCCTAATGGGCTTGATAAAGGCAGCAGATGTTTTGCTTCCTGGATTTATGGTGGGAGTGGCCCTGCCAGTGTGGCCGTGTGCGTGGCGGGGGGGGCAGGCTGGCTGCAGTCCGGATTCGTCCGGTGGTGGGGGGGAGCTGGTCCTGGCCCTCTGCCACCACTTTTCAGTAGCTTAGCCAGTCTGTGGCCGGAGGGATAGGCGGCTCTTGGGGAGAGCAGGTGTGTGTGTGTGTGTGTGTTGGCCAGCGCTTTGCGGGAGCCCCCCAACCGGCTCACTGCAGATCTCAAGGGTGTGACCCCCTAATCCGTGGCTGGTGCCGCTCCGGGTAATCGTGTTGACGTCGGGGTGCCCCTGAGGCCGCGTGACGAGGTCCTGGGGACTCTCCCATCCCTGCCGCACTCCTGTGTGCGGTTGCGATGTGTGAGCCTAAGCCTAACCCTGCCTGTTCCCCAGAGGTGGCCGCCTTTCTTGGGAAGGGAGAAATGAAAAACCAGCCGTCCCTGCAATCTCCCTGCCATCGGCGAGGCTGAGACTGCCCTGTGCCGGCTCCTGTGCGGATCGAGGCCATCATCCTCAGACTGGCAGGGCGTGGGGCTGGCTGTGTCACCCAGCAGTCTGCAGGCTTTGGAAGGCTCCTTCCATGGTGACAAGCCAAGGGCTGTGGCGGTGACGGTTTGCCGTGTCTCCTGGGGGCGCCTGGAGCCCGGCTCCCTCCCAGAGCTCTTGGTGCAGATTCGTTGCTCCTGGAGGCCTCTCCTCAGAAGCCAATCCTGTGGGATCCGTCAGGGCCAAAGGCTAGCCTCTCCCCTCATCCAGAGTATGGGGCGGAGCGGGGGGGGGGCAGCTGACCCACTGCAGCTTGCTTCGGAAGGGCCACTTCTCAGCTGCTGGGGTTGGGGTTGGGGTTTCTGCTTCTGCCTAATCGCGTCTGGTCTGCTTCTGGTTATCTGAGTTCTTGCCTGGAGGAAGGCTGGAGAGCGAGTTCTCCTCTGCAGCAGGGAATCTTTTGCGCGTGAGAGGCAGGGAGGCCGCCCTGGTGGGGAGGTCTCGAGGCAGCCCGGGCCCACTCTTCTGGCCCGCGGGCAAACTATCAGAGAGTCCTCTGTTTGGGAGTCCACGACCGACGTGGCCTCTGCCACGAGGGAGAGCCGCCAGGGGCTGTGTGGGTTCAAGCTTGAGGCTCTCTTGGATGGCCCCTGTTCTTGCTGCTCGTGGTCCCCAGAAATAACCGCGGGGCTGCTCTTTACAAGCCCACGGGGCGGGGGAAACCCCACAGGTTGTTTTTCATCCCCCTCCAGCGGCGTTAGGGGGCTTGTAAAATATGTAGCCTGTTTGCGCTTGATATATATTGGACCATAAATAAAACCTATTCAAAATTTTATTACACTGGCTGGGCTTTTTTTTTTTTTTGGTCGTGTTTTTACGCTCCTGCTTTGCTTCTGATGTGTGATGTAACCCAGCGCAAGGAATGCGCTTGCCAGCTGCAGCGTGAGAGCCAGGTGGGGAGGCCGGCCCGGGCAGCACTCCTGCCCCACCCCCTGGGGGAGGGCAGTGGGGATGGAGCCCCCAGCGCCCCCCCCGCGTGTGCCTGGCATGCAGCAGTGACCCCTTGACTGGGTGGAGCCCCCTCCACTGTGTCCCTGCAAGCAGGGCAAGCCCCCTTTCCCTGCCTCCGATGCCATTCGTGGCCGCTCGAGGTGTGGCTTGCCCCTGGAAGTGGACGAGAGCCAGGCGGCCTGCTGGGCTGCCCCCTCTGGAGGCTGTTGGGCCGGAGGAGGTCTGGTGTGGAGCCGGCGGGAGGTCGGAGTTCCCTCCTGCTGGAACGTGGGGTCACTCCACGGAAGCTGTTCTAAGCGGCAGACTTGGGGAAGTTTCCATGAGGCCCACCGTTCCTCTCTCCCTCTTGTTCGACAGCCAGCCTGAAGAAGAGTTCTGTGACACCTGCAAGCTTGCTCACCGCTTGGTGGCACTTGAATGGGTCGTGCTTTTGGATTCCCCCCCTGGGCTCAGAGACCCCGACTCCCTCCGCTGCGCGCAGGCTTGGGAGGCTCGTCAAGCAGGGCTTGGTGGAGGAAGCGTTACCCCTGGTGGCATGGCCAGGTATGTGCCCGTCTGGGATGCCAGCTGCACATGCGCCCCACACAGGGTGGGGCGAGGGACGTTCTTTCTGGGTGCAGAGCTGGGGGGCCGAGGCCCTCCGCTCCTGGCCCGGCTCCCCTTGACCCCCGTACTCCCCGCCACGTGGCTGACGCGCCTGTTCTCCAGGAGCGAGAGGATTGGAACGTAGGTTTTTAATTTGCACACAAAGCCAGACTCCAAGGTCCAAAGCCCAAGCAGCAGGCGGTTGCTCCAGTGAGGTCCTCTGCAGACAGCTGAGTGGGTGGCTGTGCCAGCATCTCCCCCTCCCCAGGAGCTGGGAGGGAGGGAGGGAGGGGGTCGTCCCTCTTGCTTACTTGGTGGTCTTGGGGTTTGCCAGGTCTTCGATGGCTTTCCTGATCTGAAGAGAAAGGGAGAAGCGGGGAGGCTGGATGAATGAACACGGAGAGCAGGGCTCTGCTCTAAGCGGTTGGGTTAACAGTCACAGCCAGGATTCCCCCCCTCCCCACTTCCATCTGTGCGCAGAATGAGTTTTGTTCGGGGGGGCAGTATCAAGGCAGTGTGCCTTCAGCATGTGCCCGAACACTTCCTGATCCAACCTGCGCAAGATCTAAAATCAACTGGGTGGACATCAAAGAACTTGTGTGCGCGCACATGTGTGCATGCCTTAGAGGGACAGACAGTCTGTGAGAATGATGAGGGAGGAGAGCCGGTCTTCTGGTAGCAACTTAGCAAGCGTGAGTTGCCCCCTTTGCCAAGCAGGGCCCGCCCTGGCTTGCATTTGAAGGGGGAGACTACGTGTGTGTGGACACTGTTGCAAGCGATTCCGCCGCCCCCCCCTCGCCCCAAGGGGATAGGGCCACTTGGGGAAGAGAGTCTGCATGCAGAAGGTCCCAGATTCCCTCCCTGGCAGCAGCATCTCCAGGAGAGGGCGGAGAGAAAGAGACTCCTGCCTGCAACCCGGGAGAGGCCGCTGCCAGTCTGGGTAGACCACACAGAGCTAGACAGACCAAGGGCCGGACTCAGTAGAAGGCAGCTTCCTAGGCTCCTAAGATGGATCTGTCCTCGCCAGCGTTTGTAAGTACTTCTGTTTTAGACAACACTTTACAAAGGCCTTTCTTGATTACACGGATGCCTTTCTGGTCAAGCAAATGCTTGTCAACCAGTCAGCAGCGGGGAAGGGGTGGGTGTCCCTTCTGTTCAGCAGAGGGAGAGCCACGGTCGCGCTCCACCCCAGCATGGCACCTTCCCCGTGGCTGGTGCTGGCCCTGGGCCTTGTCTTGACTGCACGCTTCTCGGGGAGAGGGAACCGCTTTCTCGCGCTGCATTCCTTTTTGACCACGGCAAGGCAAGGGCTCCCCCCACTTCCTCGATCATTAAGGAGAGAGCAGCTGCAACTCTGCCTGCCTCCCAGTCCCCATTGCCACCTTGTGGCCCAAACAGATGCATGAGGCCGGTTTCCGAGGGGCCCGGAGGAGAAAGAGGCCTCCAGCCTGTTTCCTTCCCAGCTCAGTGTGTGGTGGGCCAGTTTTGGTTACCTCGTTCCTGGAGACGACCCCAACCATCTTTCCCAGCTGGGTGACAAAGGTGCGTTGCAGGTTTAACAGCTCAAAAAGGTTGTGCGCCTGTTGGGAGAGCAGGGCGGGGACGGCAGCTGAAACAGGCTCCCGGGAGTGGCCTCGGTCTGCCTGGCCCCCGGCCTCAGCACGAGCGAGCCCTCCCGCTCCCTTGGGGGCCGCGGGGGCCCCGTCTCTTCAGGGCTGCCGTCCACCTTGCTGTGCTCTGTTTGTGTGCCAAGCGCAGCCCCAAGAGGGCCAAGACACGCACCACACACCTCCACCCGTGTGGTTAGTCATTCTCTCTCTCTCTCTCTCTCTCTCTCTCTCTCTCTCTCTCTCTCTCTCTCTCTCTCTCTCTCCTCTCATATATATGCCTTGCAGCCTTCGCCCTCCTTCTACCTGGTGCAGAGACGTCCAAGGGGAGAGCTGCAGCGTCACCGGACTGATGACGCAACCGTAGCCCAGGCTCCGGCAGGATGGAGACTGCAAGAGAAAAACAGCTCCTTGTAGGGCGAGTGTTGCTGTCCAGAGCCGCGGCCATTGCGGAGGAGGAGGGTGGCGTGGGCGGGAGGGGGGTTCTCCCGCTAAGTGGCCGTGGGGTGGCGTCTCCCTGGAAAGAGGCTCCGGTTTCCGCTGCAGGGACTTCTCAGGGTGCGTGACCCACCTCTTCCCCGCGCTCCTTGTGGGGCAGGCTGGCATCGTCATGGGTCTGGAGAAATTTGATCAGCTCTGATCTCTGGACCATTCCCACCAGCATCAAAGTCTCTGCGGAGAAAGAGATGGAGGTGAGTTGCTTGGATCATAAGAACGCCCATCTAGTCCAGCCTCCTGTTTCCCCCAGAGACCCACCAGATGCCTCTGAGAAGCCCCCAGGCAAGAGGTCTGCGCATGCCCCCTCTCCTGCAGCTGGGACGGAGAGCCACCCTGCCTCTGAGGCTGGAGGTGGCCCACAGCCACTAGTCTAGTAGCCATGGAGAGGCCTGTCCTCCATGATTTATCTAAGCCCCTTTTAAAGCCAGCCCCATGGCTCCCTCTCCTGGCCAGTCACTGACAGCTCAGACCCCATCTGTGTATATGTGAAGCTGGGTATTTTTGCCCCACAATCTGCATCACTTTATACTTGCAGAAAGGGGCGTTTCACATGGGAGTTTAAACCGCAGTGTGGATGTCCGGTTTGAGTGTTTTAAAAATGCATATGTCTTCTGTTTGCTTTTGCTTTTATGATTCCTGTTAGCCTTGTTCAAACCTTATGCTCGATGCATGCGCAAGCTGCGCACAGATCTGTATATGTGGAGAGTGCTCCCCGGGTTGTGTTCCGTGCCTGTAAGGCAGCACACTCCCCTCCCCACCCCACCCCCCGCGTGTGGGGCGGTCTGGACTCAGGCTCACTCCTGCAGCCAGTCAGACACAAACATGTGCGTGTGTGCAGACTCCTGTACGCTGTCCAGTTCCTCAGTAGCCTGCGTGTGCACAACACTCTCGCCCCGAATCCCTGCCCGGGGCTAGAGTGTTGCTCAGCACACCAGGAGTGAGGGAAACCGGAAGTGGGTGGGGGGACATCGCCTCACTCTTGCCTGCCTGGCTGTGCAGGTGTCCACACACACTTGCAGGGCGAGAAGCTAAACCAAGACTTCAGGGCAGGCCCACCGGGGAGCCCCTGGCCTTTGGGGAGGAGACAGAGGGGGAAATTGGGTGCCCAGGACTAGGTGGAGGGGATCGTGCCCCCCTGTGCCCCCCCCCAGCTGCAGTACCAGCGCTGTCCACCACCGGAAACTCCGCGTCGTCTGTTGAGGTGACCACTCTGAGTATCTCTGGGAAGGTGGCGTCTTTGGGCAAGGCCGTGAATTCTCTGTTCATGAACTCCTGTGTGGTGACCTTGTAGGAGCTGGAGGAGGGAGAGCAGGCCTCAGCTGCAGCCGAGGTCCCCGAAAAAGGGATGAGGGGTCCACTTTCTGCCCTCTCCTTCCCTGACAGTCTTCCAGCATCTGCTTGGAGCCTCTAAATATGTATGGCAAGAGAGGCTCCGAGCATGTGCGGAGTGCGCTTGCCCTGCGTATTAGTCCATAGTCCGCTCCACAGAGCTGGGATTAAAGGGCACAGCTCCCACCCTCCTGGCAATTCCAAACCTCCCACAGTCCAGGGCACGGCGAGGAGGATTCCACCTCCACCCCGCGAGGTCTGGCTCACCCGATGTGCCTGCTCCGAATGCGAGGCAGGTAAGGGAGCTTCTTGACGATGATGGTGCCGTCGTAGAAGGAGGGCTGGAACTTCTGCGCAATGGCGTTGGCGATGAGCACGGCCAGGGTGACGGGCAGGATGTGGGCGATCTGGCCCGTCATCTCAAACACCAGCAAGGCCGTGGAGAGGGTGTGGGTGACCGAGCCCGAGAAGGCGGCTGCCCCTGTGGGGGAGACCCAAAGGTCAACTGGCTGCCTCGGGGTGGGGGGGTGGGCCCGCGGCTGCCGGAGGACAGGGTCGCACGGCAAGCGGGTATCCGTCCCCTGCCAGCGCAACTGCCCTGGCTTCTCCCAGGGGACAGGTTGGCTAGTGCCACGAGGAAGCCTCGGTTGGCCGTTCCTCGCCCTCTCTCGGCACCACCATCCCTCCAGGATGAAGGAGCAGCAGCCCCTGAGCCAGTCGGTGGGGCAGAAGGGGCCCTTTGCCAAGGCTCCGGCCTCCTTGCTCGCCATCCCAGCGCATTCCAGGTTCACCTGCCAGGGCGTATCCTCCGGGAGTGATGGGGCTGGTCCCCCCCTCCGATGTCAGGCCCCGGCGGGAGAGAAAGGCGGCCCCCTCTCCGACCAGCCGCCCGATGGCAGCCCCTGTATGGGAGAGAACAGCCAAGCTGGTTGCTCTTGAGGAGGTGCCATTGATCCTCCCTGTGTGTGCTGAACTGGTTTCAGACTGGATTAACCACAGTCCGTCTCCATCTTCCTCTCTGTCAGCAAAACAGTTGACACCGAAAGTGAGACACTTCTAGAAAGAGGGATGGTTTGGGGGGGCTACCCACCGTAAACGAAGACGGGCATGAAGTATCCAGCAGGCATGGGCATAGTCGTGGCCAGGATCAGCATCCAGAACTGCAAGATGAAAGAGGGACATAACTTGAGGTCACAGACTGCTCATCAGCGTTCCAACTTCTGTGAGCAAAGAGTCAGTCATGGAAGGCTGATGACTAGCCCAGCTGCACCCATGAAGGACGGGGGGTGTTTTTTTGTTCTTCTTGGGGCAGGAACGCGACTTGAGGCAGGGGTAGGGACGAAAGAAGCCTTCTGCTGCAGCAGAGGAGGCACGGAAGCCAGCGATCCGAAGGGCCAAGGGAAGAGGCCAGGCGGAGGCAGCCTCGTGCAGGACCCAGAAACCAGGAGGGCTTGTGGGGCGATGGTCAGGAGCCCTGGGGAAGAGCCGGGCTTCAGACTAGCCAGCAGAGCCTCCCCAGAAACTCCTCCGCACCCTTCTACACACCTCTGGGGAGCGAGGGGTCCCCCGTCCCAGAGAAGAGCCAGCCCTGGCCCCATCGCTGTTGCCTGCGTCAGACCCCACAGACACCCCCCCCCACACACACACACACGTGGAGGTGGGCTACCTTCATCACCAGGAAGACCACCAGGCTGCCGAAGATGGTGATGTGGGGGTCCCACCACTCCAGCCAGAGGTTGTTGGGGTCCACTTGAAGAGGCCGCGCCACCAGCGATGCATTCTGGGCAAGGACGCCCCAGGTGCGGTTGTCGAGGAGAGAGTTGAGGAGCTCCTTCATGCTCAGCTGAGGAGAGGAGGAAGGCCGGCTGAGCGGGGGGAGACCTTGCTCCGGACGGATGGACGGACGCAGCAGGAGGAGGACTGCCAGCCCTTACCTTGGAGGCCATGAATTGTCCCAGGCTCTGTGGGAAGGTGACGGAGGCCAGCAGCAGGGCGACCAGAGCCGAGTAGAGGGGCTTTCTGGAAAGCAGAGCAAAGAGGCGTCAGGGCCTGAGGACATGGCGGGGCCAGGCCTGGGAGGCAGGGGGTGTCTGGGGCAGCGCTTCAGGCTTGCAGGGCTCCGGCTGGAGCCCCTTTCCCTTGTGGCAAGGGAAGGAGCGCGGGCCTTTCTTCTCCGAGCCTCTGTTTGCTGGCCGAGAAGTCTGCAAGCTTTAGGGGTGACACAGAAGTTCTTCTATCAGGCAGGAAGCAACAAAGACTTCTGTGCCGCTTGAATGGTTGAGTACAGTTCTGCATAACACTTGGGGAAACTTAAGGCCGTGTGTGTGTGTGTGGTGTCCGCAATGCTGGCAAACATTGGTTGTCCCCCACCCAAAGGAAAAAGCATCTCTGCTGTGCAAACTGTGCTTGTTCCGATATCGTCTGTTTTTATTTTTGTTAGCCTGGCTTGGGCCCTCTCCGTGGCTTTCCACCCCGCCTAGTCAGAACTCAGCCAGATTTGCAGCGTGTCACAGATCTGTGGAGGAGGAGGCGGTGGCGGCGGCAGGCATGAGATCACTCCATGAAGAAGGGTGGGAAGGAAGGTGGTGCCTGCTGCTCGTTACTTTGCATGGCGCATTTAATTATCTTTAGCTCGCTGGCCCTCGTAGCGCCCCTGCGAGGCAGGCTTCTAGGATTTCTGCTTTACCCAGCAGGGCAGAGAGGCTGAAAGCCACTTGGCCAGCTGGCTCCTGTGGGGCGTGCCAGGGCCCTGATGGCCGGCCCAGACCAGCGGGTTTCTTCTGCCCTCCGGCACAGGGCCCATTGCTTGCCACCCAGGTGCTTACTCCGAAGCGAGCAGCTTGGCCGTGAACGGGTTCCTCCGGACGTATCCCAGGAACCAGCGCTGGCAGAAGAGGTAGGCGCAGCTCACGCCGCCGCAGACGCCACTGCAGAGGGGAGGAGACGCCGAGGCGGGAGGGTGACGCTCCCCACTGGCACCCCACGCCCCCACCCACCCACCCCGGTGCAGGCAGCCTCCTCTGCCCTGCTTACCCCAGGAACATGAAGAGGAAGGTCTCTGGCAGGTCGAAGGGGAAGTCCATCTCGAAGCTGGTTTTGAAGAGGGCCATGATGGTTTCTAGGGAGGGGGGCGGAGTGCAGAGAGGAGCTGCCAGGGCAGCGGACGTGGCCTCCCCTCCTCTCCCGCCCCCCTTCGCCCGGCTCTTCCTCTGGCCTTCCATCCCAACCAGGCATCCACGCGTCCAGGCTGTGGCCTTCGGGATGCCAGGATGCCAGACCCGCTTCGGGACTCTGCACTGCAGCAGCTGCTTAAGCCTTTGAGGCTCCAGGTCAGCCCTGCCCCGCGGGATCACCCACCGGCTGCCCCCGCAGCAGGAAGGCTGGGCGGCTTCCCGGCCTCCTCTCCCCGCGGGGGTGCCCTTTGTTCCCTGGCGTGGCCTCCCTGACCTTGGGCCACCAGCTTGGCCAGGCGCCTTCCTGGCTGCCCAGCGCCTGACGCCGTGGAGCCGGTTGGGGAAGGCGCCTCCCCCAGACTGCAGGGGGCCTCTGCCACCCACAGCCCCTCGCCCGGCCCGGCCGGCTTGCCTTGTTCGCTGTTGAAGACGGCCAGGAGGCGGAACATGAAGGCTCCGCAGGTGGCCGAGAAGAAGCCCCTCCAGTAGTCCCGGACCGCGAAGTGGGAGGACGTGACCTCGATGCTGAAGAGGACCCCTGCGGGAGGCAGGCCAGGCCCTGTGTGACTGGCGGCGGGGGAGTTGCTCACGAGGAGGCCACGAAGGCCACCGCCAGCAGCAGCAGCAGCAGGCAAGCCACCTGCCGGCCTCCCGCTCGGGGCACCAGCCGCCTCCTCTCTCTCTCTCTCTCTCTCTCTCAGAGCCGTGCGCTTGCCCAGAAGTCTTCTGCACGCTCCTCACCAGGCTGGCCAGCAAGCCTTCAAAGCGCCTGGAGCGCTCTGGTGGGAGGGCCGTGGGGCTTGTTTCTGGACCCGCCTTGGCCCACGTGCCCACGTGCTCTTGTGGACCCAGCCCGAGCCCCTTGCCCCGGGCCACGGCTGGGGGGGATGGGGCGCATCGCGTGGCCTTCCCTGACCCTGGCTCCCCCCGGCTGGGTGTGTCCCTTTGCACCTCTGGCGCCCTGGGGTGGCGTCCCATGTGCCCCACACACTCACCGCTGATGGGGGCCCCGAAGACGGTCGCCACACCCACAGCTGCTCCTGCCACCAGCATCTCGTTCTGCTTGCTTTTATCCTGCAAGGGGGGGGGAGCCCACGGGGCGTGGGGCGTGGCTGAGAAACCCCACCAAGGGGGGCTGGACGGGCGTCCCCTGGCACTGGCAGGCTGGCTGCCGGGGAGGGCCTCCTCTCCCGCTGCGTGGCCAGCAGTCGGCCCTGGGGACCTGCCTGCCTGCCTGCCTCCCTCCCTCCCCCCACCCATCGAGGGGCCAGACTCCCCTTGGTGTTCTCCGCGCCCTGGGGGACCTGGAGGAGCCTTTCCCCTCTGCTCCAAAGCAACGGCAGCTGCTCCCCACGAAGAAGGGGCCGGGAGGTTGCTCCGTGGCCTGGGCCTCTTACCTCGTAGTCCCCGGAGACGCTGGTCCGAACTCTTCCCAGGTAGGCAGCGATCATACTGGAGAGGTGGACGAAAGGCCCCTGGGAGGTGGGGAGAGGGGGCGCTGAGCACCGGGTGCAGCTGTGGCACTCAGCTCTCTTGGAAGGGAAAGCACTCGGGATGTGGCAGCAGCTGCGGAAAAGGCCAGGGCCACGCGAAGGCCTTGGAGGGGAGGAGCTGGGCACCCGGCGGCCTGCACTGCAGGGCCATGATGCAAGTCGGGGCCCCAAGAGGCGGCTCCTCCTTGGGTGGCCTCCAGCCCAGCCGGGCACTTACGACTTTCCCGAGGAAGATGGTGCTCCCACAGGCCAGGGTGCAGGTGAGCCCCACGACTTTGGCTCCAAAGTTCTGGATGGCCAGATACTCCTCCAGGAGGACCCCGGTCAGGATGGTCTTGAGCTCGGGGATGCCGGAACCTGGCAGAGGCACGCGGGACAAGGAGGGGTGAGGGGGGCCCCTCGTCCTTGAGAGAGCTTCCCTTGGACCTTGGCAGGCCCGCTGAACTGCAGCCTTCATGGCCACAGTGGCCTCCTCCACCCCAGTCTGGGCCACTTCTGGATGACCCAGAAGCCCCGAGCAAGAGTGCCCCAGTCCCCTCTGCTGCCCCCACCTTCCCCAGCCCCTGCTGCCCCCAGACTCGCCTCCAGAGTGTGGGGTGATGCTCTGTGCAAAGCCGGTGGAGAAGGCCGACAAAGCAATGGGGTACATCGTCCAGGAGAGATATTTCAGCACCAGGTAATCCCCGATCTCTTGGTAGAGCCACATGTGGGCTGGAATAGTAGAACAGAAAACAGGGCGCAGTGGAAATCTGTTTCTCTCTTTAACTGCCTGGCTTTTAGTCATCGGTGAATGTTTTCAGTGGTTGGTTTTACTTTTGTGGACTGCCGAGAGCCTTTGGAAGCAGGCGGTATACCAATCAAATAAATATAAATATCACTTTGGGCAAAATATTTGCCCATGATCCGTTGTGGTATTGGGGGACTCCATTTAAAAACACAGCGTCTGTCTCCCTATCCGTGTCCAGGCTCTCTCCTCCCACGTTCCCGACTTCACTTCCTCCTCCTCTGGCAACCCTAACCCAGCAGCTCCCGAATCGAGAACCGGAGCACATGCGGGAAAGCCGAGACCGTGCAGGGCTTGGAGGCGGACGTTGTGACGGCGCCTCGGTGACGAGAACTCTGCTTGTGAAATGGTTACCGTGGGCCACCCTGGAGACAGTGAAGTCCATGGCGAAGCTGACCAGAGCCATGATCACCCCCAGCGCGAAAAGGAAGTACCAGTCGTCCCCGACACGGAAGAGCTGGCGCTTGATGCCCTCCAGGCAGCCTGCAGGGGGCGGGAGAGGGCCGGGTGAGTCGGGCCCCCGGAGACCGTCAGGATCCTGCCTTCCTGGGCACAAGTTGGGAGTGGTCTTGGCACTTTGAAATTTCCATTCCTAAAGCTGGATTGCTTTAAAATCACTTAATCTCCTTGGGAAATGCACACGTTTGTGTCCCGAAAACAGACTCCTCTTTGCCTTTTCTTGTGGTGTGGCCAATCAAAGGGCAACAGAAACATCGGCATTCCTCAGCCCCAAGGAGCTCCCTGGCAAATGTGCAACTTCTTCCCCTCCTCAGGGCGGGATCACGAAGTCCACCCGATTCCGAGGGTGTCTCAGATTAGTTTCCAAGCCGTTTAGCACCCAAGGACATGGGCTGGCTCCCCGCTCCCCCAGCAGGCACACACCGTTTGGGGATGGTAGGAAATGTAGATTAGTCCTGGGACGCCTGCCGTGCAGAGCAGAATGTTAAAACTGCCAGACAGACCAGGCTGGGTGGGTGGCAGGAACTGCTCACCCTGTCTGTCAATTCACTAAATCAATTTTTGCATCACGGTTTTGGAATGCAAGCCTGGGAGATTTCCACCCCATCACCATCCAGAAAAACGGAGCAGCAACCTCTAGGTTGCTTTAAAATGCCAAGTTATGTGGTTGTGTGTGTTCATGTGTGTGTGTTGGTGGGGCGGGGTGAAGATGGGGCAGTGAGAATATGCAGATTTTTGAGAGCCACAGAGCTCTTTATCAGCAGAGCTGTTATCCTCCAGTTATACTCCACTCTCCCCAGACACATACTTCCACCTAGAAGGGCTGCCAGCTAGTCCTTTTCTGCAATAGCCCAAGAAATCTCCAGGGTCTTTCTGGAGCAAGAGGGTCCCCACCTCCTGCCAGCGCCTCTTACCTCTCACCCTCCTCCGCGTTTTCGGACAGGGTCGCCAGTTTTTTTCCAGCACCAAAATTGTCCCCTCCTCCTCCTCCTCCTCGTCAAGTCCACCTTTCCCCTTCCAGGCTTTCCCTGGCCTGTCTGTGGCCATTTGCCTTCTGGGCTTGCGGAACCTGTTGCAAGTGAGGGGGGGAACCATCCATTCAAGCCAGGGTCTGTTAATCTGAGAACAGCTTGAGGCAAACGACAGAGGGCTCTGCAGACCTAACCTACAAAGAGGGTGTTAAGAAGGGGGCAGCCCCCTGCCACACACCACCCTGCGTCCCTATGCTAAAGTTTGGGGCTTTAATTCAACAAGCCATGCTCTGTTGGAACTCATCTCCCCAATCTGTAAAGCAAGAAGGAAAGGGTAACTCTGAGCATCTTCAAAGTGCCTCCCCCCAGGAATTAGGACTCAGAACTGCCATGTAGACCTAAATAGGCATGAATCCTAATCAGACCCTTCTTCTTGTTAATTTATACAGTGCTGGATATAGACACTGAATAAAAGACATCCAAAGTTACTGGAGCGCTGCTTCTGGGCTTGCAGTCCGAAGGAACCCAACGCCTGTGTCGGAGGAGTCTCTCCTCTCCTGCACTACGATAGGAGGCTGCGGCAGTTTAGGTAGCAAAACACAAATCAGATTCTGAGCAACCAAGTTAAAAGGAAGACATCACAATAAAGCAGCAGTCATAAAAGAAACAGCCCTGGGTGTGGAATGGCCCCGAATGGGACTCCCGTCCCTGGGGTCTTGTGTTCTTAAGAGACTCACCCCTCAGAGAGTATCAGAGAGAGGTCCTCCGGAGTCCCGTCTTTCTTCCTCGGCACCTGTCCTGGCCAGGTAAGACGCACCTGGCTGCTTGTCCTCCCTCCCTGCCACACCCTCCCTTCCTGTGACCTCTAGCTGTCTGCAGGCGCTCCTGGGCCGGCAGGAAATGCCCTTGCTGAAAGCCCGCCAGGCCCATGCTGGATAAAACCAGCCAAGCAAACCAGACGCAGGTTTCAGCCAGAGAGGGAGGGAAAGGAAGCGGTCCTTGGACGGGAAGCCTTTCGGTCCCAGGCACCCAAGACTGCGCCTTGCTGGGCCAGACCCAGATGGCCCCGTCAGGGCTGCCGTCCTGATGCCGGCAGGAAGGCAGGACGCCCTTCTCTTGTGCGCCGCCCCCGCATGTGATGGGAGATGTGGAGGGAGACTGCCTTTGAACATGGAGGTTCCATTTTAGCTATCATGGCGAATGGCCATTGGCAGAGCTCCCCTCCTCTGCTTTTGTTCAAGGTTGTCTAAGCTGCCTAGAGAGATGGCTTTTGGCAGTATATAAAAGGGCCAAATTAATAATGGGGACAGAGGCGGCTGAGGCCATCTGCTGAGTCAGACCCTTGGTCCGTCTAGCTCCGTATTGTCCACACAGGCTGACAGCGGCTTCTCCAGGGGTAACAGCCCCGCTGGATCAGGCCCAAGGAAGCCCGTCTAGTCAGCGGCCCACCACTGTGCAGGTTGCGGGCAGGAGTCTCTCTCAGCCCTCTCTGGGAGACGCAGCCAAGCCGAAGCCGTGTGCCTGGGACCTTCTGCAGGCAGGCAGGCAGGTAGGTGCTCTTCCTCTGAGCCACGGCCCCCTTCCTGAATCGCACGGTGCTGGCATCACATGCAGTCTCCCATCCAAATGCAAACCAGTGCAGACCCTGCATAGCAAAGGGGGCCGTGGCAAATTCATGCTCGCTGCTGCAAGACCAGCTCTCCTCCCCAAGGAGGAGTCTGCCAGGGTTGGGGTCCTGAGCTGCTGCAGTCAGGCCCAGGGTGTGGCAAGTCCCCGTGGGGGGTGGGCAGCCACAGGGGACCAACACAAAGACCCCCCCCAGCAGCCGGGTGGAGCTCACACACACACACACAGCCTGTCAATGTGCCCCTGAGCAAATGCAACGGGGGGGGGCGGTTGGAGGAGGCAGGCGGGGCTCTGGGGCCCCAGCAGAGCTGGGAGGGAGGCGGGAGGGAGCTTGGCAGCCCTCCGGGATGGGGGGGGGAGCCCAACGGTGACTCAGGGCCGGCCCCTGGGGGGCGGGGGGGGCAGCAGCTGCATTTAGCTCCTGAGCAGTCCTGCTGGCTCATCTCCTCCCATCGCCCACGAGGCATGCTGGGCGGGAAGGGCCCTGCCTGGGCATCTTGGCACTGGGCCCGCAGTGAGGCAGAGCGGGCAGACGCTCAACAGGGGCGAGGGGCTCAAAGCCTGAGCTGCCCTCTCACTGCCCTCCTCCGAGAGGTGTGTTGCAGGCAAATGCATCCCCTGTTGGATTTCAGCCTGCTGAAGACGGGTGTCAGGAAAACAGCGGGTTGCCGTTGGGCCGGCCCTTGGTCCCGTCTGCACAGGCTAGCAGCAGCAGCCCTCCTCCGGGGTCTCGGGCAGGACCTCCCCCCGCCCCGCCTGGAGGTGCTGCCAGGGACTGAACGGGCGGGGGGGGGCTTCTGTGTGCAACGTGGGAGTTCTCCCCCCGCCTGCCCCGAGCGGCAGCTGCTCCCCTCTTTCCCGAGGGCTGCCTGGGCGGGGAAAGCAGGTGGAGGTTGGCTGGGGGCCCCTGTGGCCTCTCCTCTTACCTGGGCAGGTCTGAAATTTTCCACTCTGCGTCCTCCCCCCACCCCACCCCACCCTCCCTCCCTCCCTCCCTCTCTGTGTCCCCTGGCTCCCCTCCCTGGCAGGCACACTCACTTTCTTTTTTTGGAAGGCTGTCGCTGTTGCCAGCGGAGCTGTTATTGTCAAGGCAGGCAAGAATGCCAGCCACGAGGTCAGCCCCCCCCCCGCCCCCACCCCATTTGTCTGGAGTCTCCACTTAGGGGAAACTTTCCGCCAGGATCACATCAGGGCGATGCACAACCGGCTAAAATTAGATGCGTCAACAAGTGCCCGAGGAGGCGTCCCTGGAGGGCTCTCCGGCCCTTTATAAGCTCTGCCTTGGCCGGGGTGGCCCCGCAGTGCCCAAGCGGTGGTTGTGGGCAGCTTCCAGACGGGGCCCAGCAGGTGCCACCCCCCACCTCCCTCCAGAGGAAGCCCGTCTTGCTTCCCCTCCCCTCCCCCCGGATCGGGGCAGACGGTCTCCTTCCTCCCAGAGACGGCCCCCCTCCCAGCCCACGCATAACCCCCCCCCAAGTGCTCCCCGTCTCACGGCCGCTCCGTCTTCATCCTCTCGCCTTCAGCCCAGCCGGGCCCAGCCCATGGAGAAGGCCCACGGGATATTCGGCGAGGATTTCGGAGGGTTCATGAGGCCACGCAGCGAGCCCTTGGCGTTCACAGGCAAGTGGGGGCGGCCTGGGAGCTGGGAGCAGCTGGCTGAGTAGGGTTCTAGGAAGCTTTCTGCTTGGGCCCCACCTGAGTGGGAGGGATGCTGCCCCCCGCCCCCCCCCCCCCGTGGCATCCTCCTCTCTGAAGCTGCCTCCAAGTCACGGGCTGTCCTTGCACGTAGGAAGCAGCCTTCTACTGAGCTGGTCCCTCTAGCCTAGGCTTGTCCGCTCTGACTGGCAGCAGCTCTCTGGGGGAGGGTGGGGGGAGAGACCTTCCCCATCCCTGCTGCTTCCGCTCCTTTGACTGGGGAGGTTCAGGATGGGATCCTAGAGGCTTCTGCACTGAAGCTGTAGCCCCGTCCAGTCAGGCCGAGTCCGGTGCCAGAATGGCCTCTTCAGACCAGCAGCAGGCGAGACTCCCCCCCCCCCCGCCCTCTGCCTGCCTGGGGTCCTTCTGACGGGGATGGCAGGGTCGGAATCTGGGACCTTGCGCCTGCAGAGCAGGGGTCGGCCGCATGGCCTGGTGGGGCGCAGCAGTCGCGCATCCTCAGAGGGCTTCTCGGCACAGCCGACAGCATCTCTGAGCGCCCTGCTTGCTCCTCCAGACGCTGCCAGCAGGAGGCAGTGCTGGTTGGGCTGCTTGTCGTTGAAAGGTAAGAAGCTCCTGGCAGCCCCAGAGGCCCCCGGTTGTCTTGGGCAGGACACAGGAGGCGCTGACCGTTGCCATCTCCCATGCGCAGTCGGAGAGGATGCCTTCCAGCACCTCCCCATATCGCTGCTGCCCGATATAGGAACGTCTCCTATTCTGGGAAAGACACCAGCGGGGATTCAAACCACTTGTGTTCCCTGTGTGATGATCCCGCTTGTTTGGTAGCGACTCCACTCTCCGTGGCTTGAGGAGATCAGTGCTGGGACTCCAGTCTATTCAGAAGCCTGGTGCCTCCCGGGGGCGGTGGCTGGGGACTAGTTACGATCACCCACTGTGAAAGGCAGGGCTCTCTGCACATGCTCTGCTCCTGATCCCGGCCTGGAACGCTGGGGATGGGAGCCCTGGCTGCAGTCAACCTCGGGGCAATTGGCGATGTGCAAAAGCAAGCCGTTAGTCCAAAGCATGGCTAAACCCGGAAAAGGGGACGGTGGGCTCGGGATGGGGGTCCAGGGCCGGGCATGTGGGAGTTCAGATTCTGGCCAAGCCATGACTTCTGCTGACGGTGGCTTTACTGGCCCTTGAGAATGGCCCTTCTGAGACACCCTAATTAATAATTGCACACGGGGCAAATGGTCTTGGCGGCTCTGGCCCTGCGGGGGTGAGCCCACACGTCACTGCGAGCATCCCCTTGAGCCCATTCCTGGGCGCATGGGAGCAGGTGGGCGTGCTGGTTTTTGGCGTGTGGCTTCCGGGGCCAGCCTCCCCTCTGGCAGATGTGGGGGGCGGTGTCCTCAGTGACCTTCCACTGCTCTGTGTCTAGCGGCTGCAGCCTCTTAACAGGGAACGTCCAGGAATGGAGGTCTTGCCAGACGTGGCGTGGTGGCTCTGGGGCTGCAGGGGGCGACTCCTCCCCACGGAGTGCAGGGGAGGCCGGCTGTGGGATCTGGGTCTCCCTTGCGCGTCCTTACGGACTGACGGGCCGCAAAGGCGCAGCAGGCCTCAGGCAGCCGAATCCTCCCCGCCTGGGAAGGGAGCATTCCCTCAGGAGGGAAAGCAGTCCTTCCGGAGGGGTGACATTTCTCCTCCCCGCAGGCCGCGCTGGCAACATGGGGAACATCAAGACCTTGGGGGACACGTACCAGTTTGCCGTGGACGTCCGTGACTTCTCCCCCGAGGACATCATCATTACCACCTCGAAAAACCAGATTGAAGTCCGTGCAGAGAAGGTAAGAGCAGCCTTGTGGCTCTCTGTGGCTGGAGACAGACAGACGGAGCCAGTTGCCAGCGGGGTGAGCAGACACTGCCGCCCCCGGGGGACACGCTCCGGCTCAGGGCTCCTTCCCGCCCTTGACTGGGACACACCTGGAAAGAAGTGCCACTCTTGGCTTAAGCTGGACGCGGACCCCGTGGCCGTTCCTGCGGCAGAGGCAGCTGGGCCAGGCCTTGGTTGTGCTGCTGCAGGGCCTCGCCCGTCAGGCCTTGGTGCGGCCGGCTCAGGGTTGGAGATGCTGCCGCCTCGTGTCTTGGCCCCCCAGGGACAGTGGGGGCTCCAGCAACCCGGCCCCGAGGCCCCGGCCCCCTGCTGGGAGCTGGCCTTGTGTGGGTCCTGCACCAGCGGGGAACGCCGTCTTCCGGCCACAGAGGCATTCTTGCTCGGGCGCCTCATCTCCCGAAACGCCCGGAGAGGCAGCTGAGAAAGAGGCGTGACCTTCGCCGCCCCACTCCTCTGGTGTGTGGGGGCGCCTCTAGGCTAAGGAACTGTCCGGTGTGCGTTTGGCGGAGGGGCCGGGCGACGGGGTTGCTCTCCGCACAGGGCCGGCCCCTGAGGCCAGGATTCCCGCCAGGGGCACCCCGGGAACTTCATGCCTGGCAGGGGCTTGACCCTCGGGCAGCCCACGTGGGAGAGGCAGGACATGGACTAGAGGAAGGGAAGGGCGGGTGGGGCCCTCCACCCCCCATGGCAGTCTGTCAGCCACGCCCCTCCTGGCTGGAAGGTGGCAGAGCCCCTGCTTTCATTTTATTTATTATTTTATTTTACATTTTATACCCCGCTCTTCCTCTCCTCCAAGGAGGCCAGAGCGGTGTACTACAGACGGAAGTTTCTCCTCACAAGAACCCTGTGAAGTCGGTGAGGCCAGCAGACGGGCCCAGGCTGGGTCTCCGGGTAGGGCGGGGGGCTGCTGGCAGTCAGTCGAGAGGCGCCCGAGCTGGTCGGGCCAGCCTGACTCCTGACTCCTCTCCCCACTCAGCTGGCAGCCGACGGGACCATCATGAACACCTTCACCCACAAGTGCCAGCTGCCGGAAGACGTGGACCCGACTTCGGTCACCTCCGCTCTGGGCGTGGACGGTGCCCTGACCATCAAGGCGAGGAAGCGCCCCGCCCAGCACACGGAGCATGCCCAGCAGACCTTCCGGACTGAAATCAAAATCTGAGTTCCCCGGAGCCTGGCGTGGAGCCGAGGGGCTGCCCTGCCTCGGAGCGAGCTCTCCTTGTACGGAACCGAGGCCTTTGTTTGGCTATAAAGGATTGGCCCCCACTCCTTGGCTCCTGCGGTCGGTGGTCGTTAGCCAGTGGGGGGCTCTGAGCAGGTGACTGGGATGGAGGCGGGCTGGGGCCAGCGGGGGGTCGCCTGGGTGCAGGGCTGGGGGGCCCGGCTCCTTCTGACTTCCCTGCCCCACCGTCCACCCCCCACCCCCAAAGCAGTGAGCCTGCTTGGCAGTGGGCAGGTCATTCTGTGCTGGGGGGGGAAGCGGGAATCCTCTTTTCTTGAGAGAGAGTCTGTCACTCACACACTGCACACGCTCAGCTGTGGTCCACCATCAGCCCCCCCCCCCCCCGAGACCCCGTGGCAGGGAAGAGGACTCTGGCCGCTTCTGCAGAGGGCCTGAGGTGAGAGTCGAGGCGGCCTCTCCCCAGTCAGGGTCTGTGTGTGGTCTGCAAGCAGGCACCAGCTGCCCAGTGGTGGAGCAGAGGAGCCCTGGGATGGCATTGCCCGGAGTGGGAGGCAGCCCAGGGTGCTCCGAGTGGCATTCGCAGCTTGTCTCCATGGCTGGAGGGACCTCGTGCAAATCAGCAGACCCAGCCAGGGTCCTGCCAGTCAGGCAAGCCTCTGATGTGCCTCCTGAGCCAATCCCGTATTTCTCGCCTCCCCCCACCACACACCACCCCCAACAGCATTCACAAGTGGGCATCTTGCGGGGGGGGGGGGAGGCCAAATACCAGACGTGTGTGTGTGCTTCAGGGTGGCCTCCCCACCATTTGGGCTCCCGAAATGCCCTTCGGTTTGGGGGAGCTTTGGGGCTCGGGAGATCCGAGTAGCAAGACCGAGAGCGCCATTCTCTGCAGGCTGAGGGCCAGCAGTTTGGAAGGAGTGAGTCACCCACCTGCAAATAGCCCTCCTGACAAAGGGCAGCAGCAGCAGCAGCAGCAGTGGCCAGTCTAGAGGTCAACTGAGTCTCACACACACACACACACACACACACACTACAATAGCTCTGTGGGGGGGCGTGTTGGGGGCAGGGGCGCCCCCTCCAGCTTCTCTGAGATGCACAGAGGGACCGGCTCGGAGGCAGAGCCCCCCCATTTCCGCAGCCTGGATCCCTCCATGAGCCTCGCCTGCCTGCGCCAGGGGCCTGCAGCATCTCCTCTGCCTGCAGCAGGCCGTCCTACAAGCCAGAAGCAGGACCCTCGTTCCCATTAAAGCTACTCGAGGAGACCAGGAGGGCTCTGAAGCCTTGACACGGACCTCCCGGGGGGGGGGGCCGGCAGAGGCAAGCGGCCTCCCTTCCCCCTGGAGCCTCTCTGGGCGGGGGGCTCCACCACCCTTGGGGAACGGCTGTGCTTGCAACCCATGCTGAATGCAGCTTGGAGCAACCTGGTGTGCCCCCCCCCCACCCCGCAGACAGGGGACGGGATGCTGGCAGGACCCCAACGGAGGGAAGGCTGGAGCATCCGAAGCAGCCTCCTGTTCACAGCCCCCAGGCAGGGGAACGCCGCTCCCCCCAAGAGACGCCTGTGGGCAGAAGCCGCTCGCTCCTGTGCCTTGCAGCCGCAAACCAGGCCATGCTTGCAGCTCAGGCCCACCCAGAGCATCCCCAAACCACATGTGTGAGCACTCAAGAGATTCCCCTCCTCAGGGGATGATGGAGCCGCTCTGGGAAGAACAGAAGGGTCCCAGTCCCCTCCCTGGCAGCAGCTCCAAGACAGGGCTGAGAGAGACTCCTGCCTGCCACCTGGGAGAAGCTGCTGCCAGTCTGTGTAGGCAGTGCTGAGCGAGATAGACCCAGGGTCGGACTCAGTAGATGGCAGCTCCCTATGATTGTTCATGGAAAGCTGAGCTGGGCACAGCGGGGGGGGGGGGGGCTATGACTGCGCCTCTCCCCAGCCACCCCTCGGAGTGAGGGGAACAATGAAGAAAAGAGGGAGGGCTGGAGCGGGGGGGCCGGGCTGGGGGATGGGTGGGGGGTGGGGGCCGGTGGTGCTGCGCTGGCATCAGGCCCTGGCGGGTCTCCAAGGGGGAGGGGAGGGAAGGAGGCCGCGTGCAGAAGGGGCTCTGGGAGGGGCTGCTCGCCTCGCCGCAGCCCGAGACCCCCGAAGCCTGCTGGGCGTCCGGAGGAGGAGGAGGAGGAGGAGGAGACGGAGGGCGGCGGCGGCGCGGAGGTCACGGCGCCCTCTCCATGTCTGGGTGCGGGCGGGGAGAAAGCGAGGAGGAGGAGGAGGAGGAGGAGGAGCCTCCGCCGCCGAGGGTGACACACGGAGCAGCAGCAGCAGCAGCAGCGGGGATGGACGGGCCGGCGCGGCGGCGGCCGCTCTTCCTCCTGCTCCTGCTCTCCCGCCGGCGCCCGCCCGCCCGCCCGCCCTGCCTCCTGGGCCTTGGCCCGAGCCCGGCTGGCGGCTGCTGCTTGCTGCCCGGCCAGGCATCATCTCGACCGCCGGGTGCTGCTTGGTGGGTCTAAATGCAACACGTTTGTTTCCCGCTGCCTCTGGTGTCATGGCGGCCATGTAGCCAGAGTGGGCGGGGCGAGCGCTTGGACCACGTTGACGTGGTTCTGTTCACCACCGCCTTCTCCCCACTGGCTGGGCGAGAGAGCGAGCGAGCGCGTGCGCACAGGGCCGAAAGGCGGGGGGGGCAAAGTGGAAAGGAAAGAGGCCCGCAGGCCGGTGGTCCTGCCACGCGCATGTGCGAGGGCGGTGCCAGGAGCGACGCCGCTTCCGCCCGGCTCCAAGATGGCGGCGCCCTTTGTCTGTTCCGTGTCACTCTGAGCGCTGCTACTCTTTGACCGGGATTATGTGACGCGCGAGCGATGGCAGGTGGGGGAGGGGCGAGGGTGGGGGCGGGGAGCCGGCGGGGGCCGGGGCTGCCCCACCGGAGGCCGCGGGGCAGGCGCCGCCTGGGTGAGGGCCGGGGCTGAGGAGCAGGTGCCCGGGGGGCCGGCCTGGGGGGCTGGGGCCGTGGGGGGGGGCGGGCGCCAAGGGGGGCCGGGGTGGGTCGGCTCTGCCTGGGGCGCGGAGGGCCCCCACTCGACGTGGGGCAGGGTGGAAGTCGGGAGGGAGGCTCAGGGGCTGCTGCCGCCTCCTCCCCGCCCCCGCCCAGGCTGGCCCTCGAGGCCCCCCCGCCCCGAAGGAGCCTCTTCTCGGGCAGGCCTTCGGAACAGCAGTGGCTGCAGATGATGGGAGTTGTAGTCCAAGAACAGCTGGAGAGCCTCGGGGCGCCCCCACCCCCACCTGGCCTTGTTTGCAGCAGCTGCTGCTGCCCTGAGAGGCCTCCCCCCCCCCTCCCTGCTGTGTGGGGCAGGAGTCCCTGCAGCCCCCCAACAAGTTTAAACCTTGTTGCCCTGCCTTTCCAGAGCGGTGGGCTGAAGCCAACCAGCACACCTTACGTCACCCAAGCACCATCTGGCCCACGATGGTGAAGGATTTGAATTCTGTGCCTATACCGTAAGTTGGTATAGAAGAAGTTAGGTCTCTGCCCCAAGTGTCTTGCAAGCCCCGCTTGCCTATGAAGCTCAGTGGGTGATGCCAGGCCAGCGAAATCATCCGGGTGGGCGCGATAGCCAAACGTATCTCTCAGGTTTGCAATGAGGGTGCCGTGGGAGGTGAGAGGTCCGAGTCTTTTGAAGCCCCCTGAGCTCCGTGGAGGAGAAACGGAGACTCGGCCCAGGGGAGTCAAGAGCGGGTTGCCAGCCGCAGGCCTGATCCTCCACGGGCAGCTGCTGTGTGTTGGCCAAGGAAGGGCCGCCTCGGGGTCCCTGCAAGGCCTTGACGTGCCTCTCCTCCTCCTCCACCCCCAGCCATGGACTTCCCTCAGCACAGCAAGCAGGTCTTGGAGCAGCTGAATCAGCAGCGCCAGCTGGGCCTTCTCTGTGACTGCACCTTTGTGGTCGACGGCATCGACTTCAAGGCCCACAAGGCAGTCCTGGCCGCCTGCAGCGAGTACTTCAAGATGCTTTTCGTGGACCAGAAGGACGTGGTGCACCTGGACATCAGCAACGCGGCAGGTGGGCCAGGAGAGGCTCTGGGGGCGGGTGGCAGGTTGGGAGCAGCTGGGCTGGTAGCGTGGGGGAGCCCCCCCCACCCGCCGCCCCATGCCCTCCCTGCGCCTTGAGCATCTGATGCTGCCTTCTGCTGAGTCAGACCCAGTGTGTTGCTCTGGCTGGCAGCAGCTCTCTGGGGCCTTGGACAGTGACTTTCCCCACTATCTGTTACTGGATCCTTTTAATGGGTGCTTCCGGGGATGGAACCTGGTGCCTTCTGCATCCCTAAAGATCACTCTTTTAAAGGAAGGGCAACAATGACTCAATCCTTTTTTATGTTTCTTTAAAATGAATATGCTGCCTTCCAGTGCTCAGTATTGGGGACAAGCAGGGAACAGCTTTGGCCCTCCAGCCCTGCTTGTGGGCTTCCTGGGGGCGTCTGGCTGGCCACTGTGGCAAGCAGGATGGTGGCTTGATCCAACAGGGCTTCTCGGATGTTGCTAAAAAGGGTTAGGCATTTCCGTGTACACTAATTTATCTCTGTGTAGCTATTGGCTATAGTAGCTAAGTGGAGCTTCCAAGTGTAGAGGCAGTCTTCCTTGGGGTGCCAGATGTTGAAGACCAATAGGAGAGGGCTGTTGGAAACAAGACTGTTGGACTAGATGAGTCCCAGAAGATTTCCTGAGGCTTGCTCTGCCTACCCAGTGGGGGTTGCTCCTGCCATGCCCCGCCTCTGCCCGCAGGTCTGGAGCAGGTGCTGGAGTTCATGTACACGGCTAAGCTCAACCTGAGCCTGGAGACTGTGGACGACGTCCTGGCCGTGGCCGGCTTCCTCCAGATGCAGGAGATCATCAACGCCTGCAACACGCTGCGCTCCCTGTCGGCAGCGGTGGAGGACAGCGGTGGAGAAGGACCGGAGGCTCTGCCTGTGGCTGGTATGGTGCTTCTTTGTGCCCAGGGTTGCTCTTGGTTTCTGCGCCACGCAAGCACTATAGAAGTTGGCATGGGGCGCAGAATGGAGCTTTCTAGCATTTGGGTTCCCTTTTTTAAAAAAGTAAGTGGCTAGGCCTCATAGCTTAGGAAAACCAGAGCAGCCTCTGGCAAAACTGCTGAAGGTGAGCAGTCTGGCCAGTGACTCCCAAACTCCGCGCCTCTTGAGAACAGCAAGGAATGGATGGGTGGATGGATGAATGGGAGGCTCCTGTGAGCCCAGAGACAACTCTGTCTCTGGATATGAGTTGCAGCGTTGGCCACACCTCCTTCAGTTCTCCCTCTGCTCGTGGAGGGTTGTTCACCCTGTTGCTCCCAGTCTGGTGAGACCACAGGTTCACCCCCCCCCCCGCCCCCCGAGCCACCGTTGCTGGGGGCAAGCTGCAGGCAAGCACTCCTGCTTTGTGGACTCCTAGAAGCCTCTGGCTGGCTCCTGTCCAGTGGGGTTGCACTAGAGCCTCTGCTCCCCTCCCCACACGCACCTTGGTCTAGTCACGATAGCCTTGCCATTTTTGTAGCACTTGTTTTAACCCGTGAACACAAGTGCTGGAGAGTGGGTTTTGTCATCACAACATCCCTGCAGGGTGGTCCCCGTTGTGTCCATTTTACAGACGGAGAGCCAGAAGGAGAGAGTCAGTGGCCACCCTGCACCTTTCCATAGCTGCAGCCTAGCGGTGAAGTCCAGTGAAGAGGTGGGAGCATGTCATAGTTGTTCCCCCCCCTTTCTTTCCCAGGGCAGGAGAAGATGGCTGCTGAAGACAAAGAGGCAGCAGAAGCCCCCCGGGAGCCCGAGGTGCTCCCCTGCTCCCTCAAGAAGGGCGGGACGCTGGGCGCCCCTGCAGAGGAGCCAGTAGCCGAGGGGAAGGCGAGCAGAGAGGCTGGCCAGGAGCCTGGTAGGTGCTGGGAACGGGAGGGGAGGGGAGGCGGGTCCCCCCCCCCGTGGGGCGCTTGTTAGTGTCTTTTCTGCAGGGCTTTTGGACATGGAAGGGGCAGATGGGCTCTGGGAGGCAGCTGGACGAGGGCCGCCCTGAGAGAGAGATGCAGACTTTCCTCTGCCAGCCAAAAATGTGTTCTGGAATTGCATTTCCTGAGGCCTTTGTTAAGGGTAACATCGGGGGCTTTGCAGATTTTGTTCCATAGCAAGTGGGCACTTTATACCTTTTCTCAGTTTTTTCTCCATGCGCCCCCCGCCATCACTGCAGCTCTGGGTAATTTGCATATCACAATAAAATCTGTGGAAATCCAGCAGGCAAGTTCTCAAGAGCTTTTGGGAAGGCATCTTGTGTGGCCCTACCTGACAGCGCTCCAGTGAAACCAGATCCACGTCTGCCTCTCTTAGCTTGGGGATCACAGAACCTCAAGTTCCTCTTACAGCAGCTCATGCCCCTGGCAAGATGGAGCTCCCCCCATGACCCCGCCCCACAGAGCTTTCTCATAGGTTGTGTGGGTGGTCTCTGGGGCTGAGATGGTGAGAATCCTCTCTTGGATGACTCAGAGCCGGTTAGCTGGCGTGGAGCTTCTCTGCTGGGGATGGTTACACCTTGTTCAGGGTCATATCCCTGATATGTCTCAAGGTACCAGCTGAACCCAGGGTGGTTGTTCTTGGGGGGTGGGGGGGGAGGGAATGCTGAACTTGCATTCAGAAGTCTCTACTGCTAGCGCTGCTGGGAAGGCGATGACGGGCTGTGAAGAGGGAGGTGCTCTCTCTGCAGATCTCTTGTTGCTGTTAATTTTGTGTTTTAATATTTTGTTACGTGCTCTTAGCCACTTTGGATCTGTCAAGAATAGTGTGATAGCAGCTGTTAAAAATATGGAAATGCAATTTAAAAGCTTCATTTTGTGATATCTTAATTGCAGCAAAAATTGCCCAGGCACAGTCCTGGAACGCCTTCCTAGAACCCAGGACTGCTCAGCCTCAGCCCTCCTGTAGATGCTGGACTACTCCTCCCATCATAATATTGCCACAGTGTCTAGGGATGATGGGAGTTGTAGTTCAAGAACAGGTGGTGGGCCAAAGTTGTGAGGCCCTGCTCTGCCCCTCAGGTTTGGAGTGGCAGCGGAAATGCCAGAGACGGGGAAGCGAACTGACAAGGCACAGCAGAGAGAGAGAGAGAGCTTGAATCTAGTAGATGAACATAGTCACCCTCCCACCAGTATTGGAGCAGAAGTCGTGCACACGTTAAACTGGAAATATTTGTTTATATGTCTGTGGATTTTTGACATTTTCAGTATTTATGAAGAAAATCCAGTTAACACTTTTTAAGAAGGGGGAGATGTGCATAAGAGAGAACCAGCTGTGAGTGGGTCCTCTACAAACATCTTCCAGATAATTTTTAGAAAACCAAAAACTCTTCTTAACGGTGAAGTATGGGAGTAGCAGAGAGTTCCCCATGGAGAGATGATCTTGTTAAAAGGGTTTTCCTCCCCCCTCTCCAAATCACAAGAATATCTCTTCCCCACCTGGGTGCCACACACAGAAGAGGTTCAGAATGGCAGGTCTCCAGCAAACGGGGTTAATTGTTTTAAATGTGGCCCATTGGCTATGGGGCAGCCCTGAGGGAATGCTGAGGAATCCTTGGATTTGGGAGGCCCAGAGGAGGAAATCCAAGCCAAATGGATGTTTCTCAGGAGGGCTGTGGCCAGCTGCTTTCCAACGCAAAGCTAGGGAACCCCTGCTCCCTGCTGTTGGATGGGAGCTGTCCAGATTAGAAACCTGCAGTTCCTGACTGTGCTTCCTTTGCCCTCCCACCTTCTCCCTCTCGCTGTTTATCTATTGTGCTGAAGGGTTTATGCCCGCACCTCTTTCCAGCTGCAGATGAGGCGATGGAAGACGACTCCTCGGGTCTCCCTGAGGACCTGCAGCCAGAAGGTCCCTCTCCCGGTGAAGGCAGCCCTGCTACGAAACCTCTCCCTGCCAGGACCACGGAGGCTGGTGAGTGGGCTGATGCGGGAAGCCGGTTGCTTTTTAACCATGGAGGAGAAAGCAGGGCCCTCTCTCCCCGCCCCCCAACCCCACCACTTTCTGCTGCTTCCGGGGGTCTCTGCGTCCTGCTCTTTGCAGACACTGTCAGCATCTCTGCCTTCCTCTCCATGAGACCTTTGCTGGCTGGCTGGGAAAATCTTCCCTGCCCTTGAGAGTTGCAGCAGAGTCGTGTGTGCTGGTTTGAAGGGAAGATTGGTGGGTGGTGGGGAATCCTCATAAGCACTAGATATTGAGAAAACGGCCATTTAAAAGTCCCTAGCTGCACATGACTATTCACTTAGAAGATTGTTATTAAACCAGAGGAAGGCAAGCCATATCAGGCTCTGTTGCCCCAGTGATGTCTTTATCAGAGGTGACCATAACTGCTCAGTTCTGTAGGTGTCTATCTTGACAGATCCATCACTCGGGGCTGCTGCTGTGCATGAGCAGGGTCTTGGTGGTGGTGGCCCCTCCATGGTGCTTCCACCAGTAACCCCCACGCTGCAGGCTTTCTGGCAGATTATTAAGCCCTTTTTTATCTTGCCAGGTATCTGGTCTGAGATGAGCTGCTTGCCTTGTGAATGTTCTTCTTTTTAGTGTGTTCCGTATATTCTATTGAAGACATTGTACTGATGCAAAAGTGGATCTAAAATGCTAATAGAATAATAGCCAAGCTGTTTTGTGGGGATTCTCCTATACTTTCCAAGAGTGGGTGTGAACCAATTTCACTGTGGTAGCTAAGAGGAGCCCTTGCTCAGAATTGTGTGCGGGGAGGCCACCTCCCGTGGAATGAAGCGGGAAGCTTCCCTGCCAGCACCGTGGCCCCGTCTCAGCTCTTGCCCTCCGGCTGGTTTTCTTTCCCTGCTTTCAAGGACTCTCTGCTTTTAAACTCCCTGCAGAGATGGAGGTAGAGCTTGAAGACCGAGAGGAAAACGACGACCCGCCTTTGGAGGCAGAGGCAAATGCCAAGCCACCCCTGGCAGACTTGGCCAATGGCAGCGCTCCCGAGGAGACCGAGTCGTCAGTGGGCACCGACTCGGGGCAGGAGAATGCAGGGGAGGCCCGACTGCTACGCTCCGGAACGTACAGTGATCGGACAGAGTCGAAAGCCTATGGGTCGGTGACGCACAAGTGTGAGGTGAGGGTTAGTTGTGTGAGGAGCTCTGTGAGGAAATGCAAGATGGTGGGGAGAAACTCTCCCCACCCGACCAGAAACAAACAGCTCTGTGGAATAGTTTTCCTGCATGGAGAAGATCTTGCGCAACCCATTTCTGCAGCAGCAGCTTCTTGACGGGAGGGCCTGTTCTGGCTACGATGCCAGAGTCCCTAGCAGTGAGAAGAGGCCTTATTCTCTTCTTGGCTCTTCTGGCTCTCTCTGCAAATATCTGCGTTCACCTGAAAGCGGTCTATGTCCTGTATGCTTCCCCAACATATATGTATTTTTACATGCCTTCGTTTGATCCAGGAGAGAAACGCCTGGGGTTTAAAAAGGCAGGAGAGCGTCTCAGTCCTGCTGGCCACCTTTTCCTGGGCGGTTGATCTCAGGGTGGTGCGGCTTCCCTCGCTCTGAGGCTTGCTGGGCTGTGAGCGGGGAGAGTCCAGAGCAATCCAGCTTCACCGCCTCCTTCCACGGAGGACTCTGCGGCCATTTCGAGAGGGTCTTGTTGGGGCAGCGCCTCGGAGGACAGGCCGCCCCCTCCTTCACCTGGATGGAGGAGGGGTCTGCGGATGACCCAGTGAGGAGGGGGCTGCTGCTGCTGCTGCCCAGGGCCAGAGCGCTCCTGCTTCCACCCCCAAGACTCGAAGCAGCAGCGTTTGAGACCCAGGTAGCTGCTGCTGCTGCCGCCACCCTCCTCCTGTGGGCAAGTGACGGAGTGACGCCATCCAAGTGGGCTCTCTTTCTGGTCGCTCAGGGCGTGTTTCGCAAGATCTCCTTGCTGCTCCTCTCCATTCTCTTGTTGCCTGCCAGATGTTTGGGAAATGGCCCCATTCTCGACCCTCTGCACTCCGCTGCTGCCATTCAGAGTAGAAAAGATTGGCTGTGCGAGGCGGGCCCAGGCCCGGAGGGGGTGGGGCTGGATGAGGCCCCCTCCTGCAAGGCTGTCTCTCCCCACAGGACTGCGGAAAGGAGTTCACCCACACGGGCAACTTCAAAAGGCACATCCGCATCCACACGGGGGAGAAGCCCTTCTCCTGCCACGAGTGCAGCAAAGCGTTTTCCGACCCAGCCGCCTGCAAAGCCCACGAGAAAACGCACAGGTGCGAGGGGGCCCTGCGGGGCCAGGGGTGGAGGGGCCCCTCCCCAAGTGCACACCAGGTCCTTGCCTGGGGGGGGGGCTTGGCGCTCAGCCCCTCGAGGCCAGGGGCGAGGAGCTCCCCCCACAGCCCCCTCTGGAGTTCCCAGCTGCTGGCTGTCGGGGGGAGGTTCTCTCTGAGGCGGCAACTTCCCTTTGCAGCCGCCACGGACAGTCCGGTCGCCAGAGGAACTGCAGTGCTCCCTGGGGTGGGTCCGGTCCATCCTCCCAACGGGTCGAGGGCCCTCGGATTCTGCTGAGTGGGAGCCGGGGCGGAAGGGGGGGCTGCAGCAGTGGCCATTTTGAGAGCCCCTCCGCCCTCCTTTGCAGCCCCCTGAAGCCCTACAGCTGTGAGGACTGCGGCAAGAGCTACCGCCTGATCAGCCTGCTGAACCTGCACAAGAAGCGCCACACGGGGGAGGCCAAGTACCGCTGCGAGGACTGTGGCAAGCTGTTCACCACTTCGGGCAACCTGAAGCGCCACCAGCTGGTGCACAGTGGGGAGAAGCCCTACCAGTGCGACTACTGCGGCCGCTCCTTCTCGGACCCCACATCGAAGATGCGCCACCTGGAGACCCACGACACGGACAAGGAGCACAAGTGCCCTCACTGCGAGAAGAAGTTCAACCAGGTGTGTGTGTGGGGGGGGGGGCCGTGGGCGCAGGTGGGGCTCCCTCTGCTGGCGCGGGGGGTTGGCGTGGCGTGTGTGTGTGCCCCCCCCCCGGTTGATCGCCAGTCTCTCTCCGCGTCTGCCGGCAGGTGGGGAACCTCAAGGCCCACTTGAAGATCCACATTGCTGACGGGCCGCTGAAGTGCCGGGAGTGTGGGAAGCAGTTCACCACCTCAGGTAGGTTCCTGCTGGACCGCAGCGGCTCAGTCTGCACCCCACAGAGAGGCCGCCCCTCCCACGGCCCCTCCGTGCGCCTCATGCCTGCCCCCCCCTCCACAGGCAACCTGAAGCGGCACCTGCGCATCCACAGCGGCGAGAAGCCGTACATCTGTGTGCACTGCCAGCGCCAGTTTGCCGACCCCGGTGCGCTGCAGCGCCACGTCCGCATCCACACGGGTGAGCCACGCCCTGGGGGGACGGAGGCAGAGGAGCCCAGGCGGCCGAGCCCCAGAGGGCCGAGAGTCGTCGTGGCTTGCCCCTGGGGGTCCCCGAGGGAGCCGGTGCCCGGCCTTGCTGCCCATTCGGAGCCCTGCTGCCGGCTGGCCAAGGGTTCGGGACGAGCAGCAGAGGCCCCTCGACTCCGCTCTTGCTCTGCGTGCTGGAGGCCCCAGCTTCGCTCCCCGCAGCATCTGTCGCTGAAGAGGGCCGTTGGGGACAGGGAGGGGAAAGGCCGTGGAGAGCCGCTCCCAGCCGCCGGAGCAGACGGTCTGGCCCGCCCACCCGAGGAGGAGCGAAGGCCTGGCTTGGCCCCAGGCTGCTCCCCAGTCTCAGCCGGCGGAGGCTGGCCTTGGTGTGCGTGCAGAGAGGCCCTGCACTGCGGCTTGGCTGCAGCTCCTCTCTGCGTCCAGTGGCAGGAGGGCTGCCGCCAGCCTCCTCTCCCTCCCTCCGCCTCTCCCTAGGCGAGAAGCCCTGCCGGTGCCTGGTCTGCGGAAAGGCCTTCACCCAGGCCAGCTCCCTCATTGCCCACGTGCGCCAGCACACCGGGGAGAAGCCCTACGTCTGCGAACGCTGCGGCAAGAGGTGAGGCCCCCTTTCCCTGCCTTCCTGGCGCTGCAGACCTCGCCCTCTGAGCGGAGTTGTGCCGTGTGTGGTGGCCCTCAGCACAGGATCTAACGTCTGGCCCCAAATGGCTGGGAGGGGGCTGCTGGGCTGCTCCTGCAGAGCTGCAGCCTCAGGCCATCGGGCTGTGACAGAGCGGGGTGTGTGTGTGTGTGTGCGTGCACGCCCTCTCTGGGAGCCTCCTGGGATAGCAAGTGCTCCCCTCTTTGTCGCCCCCACTCCCAGATTTGTGCAGTCCAGCCAACTGGCCAACCACATCCGCCACCATGACAACATCCGGCCACACAAGTGCAGTGTCTGCAGCAAGGCCTTTGTCAACGTGGGCGACCTCTCCAAGCACATCATCATCCACACAGGTGGGTCCGGAGCGCCTTCCCTCTTGCCGGGGTGGGGTGGAGCTGGCTCTCCCGGAAGCAGCAGAGCCAGGCAGCGCCTCGGGCACACTGCTCACCCCAGCCCTTGGACTCCATGCAGGCGAGAAGCCTTTTCTCTGTGACAAGTGCGGCCGGGGCTTCAACCGCGTGGACAATCTCCGCTCCCATGTCAAGACCGTGCACCAGGGCAAAGCCGGCATGAAACTGCTGGAACACGGCGAAGGGGATGAGCTCAACATTGTGACCGTGGCCTCGGAGGAGATGGTGACCCTTGCCACAGAAGCACTGGCAGCCACTGCAGTGACGCAGCTCACAGGTGAGCGGTGGGGGTCCCTTGCAGCCAGGCATACTGGGGAGGGCTTTGGCTTCCCTTTTTGCTAAGCTCCTGGTAGGCCTCGGCGGACGTAAGTGGGGACCTCTGCTTTCCATGGCTTTCCTCTCTCCATTCTGCTCGTCCCTTCTTTCTACATATCCTTTCCTTGGCAAAAGAAAACCCTTCAGTGTAGGTGTGAAGTCTGGATTCCTTGTCCCAGTCTGTGTGACTTTACACTTGTGTTGCCCGTTCACACTGTTTAGAGAAATCTTCTTGGAGCTCTTCACGATGCATTTTGGTTTCCCTTCTCCTGAGCAATCCCTTATCCTCCAACTTGGCCCCTTCACTGCTTGCAGCGGTCTCCTTTTGCCCCGTCCTCTTCAGAACTCTTCCCACTGGGACGGCCATCCTCCTCCTGGCTCTGCCCTATTCAGCTGCTGTCCACACAAAGCGAAGGGGGGCTGGTTGGGGAGCAGGCAGCCGGGCCTCACTGCCCTCAGGAACTATCTTGCAGTGCTTGACTCTGGGCGGCTCTTTCCACAGTGGTCCCCGTAGCGGCACCTGTCACAGCAGACGAGACAGAAGCGCTCAAGGCAGAGATCACAAAGGCAGTGAAGCAAGTGCAGGAAGCTGGTGAGTTCTACACATCCAGGCCCAAGTGGATCTTTTTCTGGGAATGCCTTCAGGCTCAGTGTGTACCCTCATTTCTGGGGTTTTCTTTCCCCACATTGATACTGGGCCAAGTTTACAAAGCATTATATTTTTTTGGTAACATAAAAGTTGCAAAAAGCTTCTGACCTCAGGGAATCAAATTGTAGTGTAAAATCAGTGTTGGTTTTTTAAAGCACGTTTTGGCCTTTGCAGCTAGAGTTCAACAAGACTGAAAGGCAGTTGTTGCTAGAGGGAGCTTTTGGGAAGAAGAGAAGGGTGACTGGAGGAGCTCGCTCTTCTTCGTGGCAGCTCCTGTCCACTCCCCTGCTTAAGTCTCCGCTCTCTACGGGCATCGGTAGCTCCTCAGGTCGCAGTTCAGAAAACACTCTGAGAATTGTCTTGCCTCTCTGCTCTAAATGGAGACCGTTATGATGGAGCGGGGTGTACAGAAAAGCAGCAGCATGAAAGGCAACACAATATATAATCACACACACCCTATACACTGGATATGTGTGTATGTATTCAATATATAATCATATTCGCGTGTGTGTGTGTGTGAGGGAGAGAGAGAGAGAGACTGAGATTTTAGCTTAATATTTTAATTTAGATTTTACAGTCTTGTTTTAATTTTTCTATGTGAACCACCTTGAGATTGTTTTAATGAAAGGCGATATACAAATTTAACAATGAATAAATGAAACACACACACACACACACACATACACTTTTCTTAAATAAAAAAAAAAGGGAAAATGGGAAGATTGTCTTTATAAGGCAGGACCAGTCTTGCCCCGGCTGTCATCCATCCTCTCCTCTCCTTGCGGACCTTGGCTTGACCATGCCTTTCCTGGCCTTCCTTTCAGACCCCGACACTCAGATCCTCTATGTCTGTGACTCCTGTGGAGAGAAGTTCCTGGATGCCAGTGGCCTGGCGCAGCACGTGCGCATCCACACGGCGCAAGCCCTGGTCATGTTCCAGGCCGACACAGACTTTTATCAGCAGTATGGAGCTACCACTGCCTGGCAGGCTGAGCAGGTGATCCCTGCAGGAGAGGTGCTCTTCCGGACACGGGACGGAGCCGAGGCACAGACACCTTTGGCGGAGATGCCGCAGGCCACAGAGTGCCAAAGTTCTGCAGAATGAGAGGCATTGGCCACCCTCGGGGAGCAGGGACCGAACTGGCCTTGGGCAAGTGTTGGGCTGAAGACCACAGCAGGGTCTGCCCACTTTGTGATGGCGGAATCAGCAGCAGCCACCGCCAAGAGAGGGGCTTGGCTCTGAAGGACAGCTGCCTATGCTCCCTCCCCTGGACTGCTACAGCTCCACTGCAAGCAGCTATTTAAAGGAGACTGTGCTACAGAATACTGATGTAAAAAAAAGTTATTTCTGTACTTGGAAGAATCTACAACTGTGTTAATATTTAGAAAAAAATAAATGCCATTATTTTCTAAAAGGCATGCATACTCACTTTCTTCAGAAACTGGTTGTATCTGCATTTTAATTTCTTCCCGGGGGGACGGTTAGGGTTAGGAGGGTGGAACTCTTTGCTGACAGGCAGTGGTCTCCCTTAGAGTTGGCTGAGATGGAGGAGGACTTTGTTTTACCATGGGCATCCTGGCATTTCTGGCTCTTCCTCCTCCCTCCTGAAGACTGGCAAAGGCTGCCCAGATTGTAGTTCGGTCTAACTTTCCCCATCAGATAAGCATCTCCTAGCCCTATGGCCACAGTGCAGGGACACTCTTCCTCCTGCTTGGGTGGCAGCTCCTTCATAGAGCCTCCATGTGCAGACATAGTCTATGCTTGCTTGAGGAACTTTTTTTGCTGCTGAGTGAGAGGGAACTGCCTTGGCCTGACCCCACAAGGTGACTTATCAGGAGGGCTTACAGCTGATACTCCCTGTGCAGAGGCAGTTTCTCTGAATAGTTATGGGATCTTTGGATAATGAGGTTGACCTGTACACTCTGGAAAAACATGCAATGTAAACAGTCTCTCATACTGCATTTTTCAGCCTTAGTTTGATTGCTGGTTTTTTTAAGTTCTGAGCCACTGCCTGATGTGGTCCTCTTTCCCCCCTTAAACTTGTTGCAAATAGTAGGCAGTAGAAGCAATTGTGCCTTGTACATCAATGAGTCAATGAGTCTCCTTTGGTTTGGAGTGGCATAAAGAGGGGAATGAACAGGCCCTTTCAGTGTTAGCACCAACAGCAGCCTGCAGTTTCTGTTCTCCCAAGAAGAGCTAGACCTTCAGTTATCTACAGGAATGGGAATGGAACACAGGATGCTGCCTTATACAGAGTCATTAAAAAAAGTGCAGCAGACTATACCATTGACTGGTGGCAGACTACCTTTGGAAGCCTATTAGAAGGTAAGTCCACCCTCTACTTAGACACCAGATCCCCAATACCGCCCCTCAGAAGAGCCCGGGGACTCCACAAACTCAACAGGGCTTCTGCTCCCTCTTCCTTCCCCATCAGCCCTGGCAGCAAAAGGATCAACACAGCAGATTAGAGCTAACCAAACACAGAGACCTTACCTGGTTGATCAAGACCAGCTTTCCTCCTAACAGGTCTAGTTGCTGGAGCAGCAAAGGGAGCCTGTGAACTGACTGAGGGCTTATAAAGAGTCATAGCCCCGCCCCTTCCTGTCTGCTGAGGCCTCCTCGGGAGTAGGGCTAAACTGAGGAAGGGGCGGGCCTTTCAATGAGTACATAAGCTCTCCATTCACAGTGGTGCATCACAACTTCAGCAGTTCTGCCACAGAGCTTGTGGTGGGCAGTGGTGAGCCTGAGCCAGCTCAGGGAGGGTTGGAGTCTGGCTTGAGGATTCTTCTGAAGCAGCTGACTAGCTGGCTTTTATTGCAAGACAGAGAACACAAGATCTCTTCACTGATCCTGCAAGGTAATTATATTTCTAAGTTACTTTTAAAAGGGCTTATCCTACTGAGTCTCTGCTTTATCTGGTTCCTCCACCCTGTTGAAGGGGTTGCTGGTTTTATGTTGACTGGCAGTCTCCCTGTTGTCTTTATTGGACATGGCATGATACTGGAGCAGAACATTGTTGCCTACTTAGAAGCTCCAACACTAAACTTCTCTGACTGAGTTTAGTATTTAAAGCTTCTATCCTAGAAGTTCTAACAAGTAAAACTGAAGTACTGGTGTTTCTTCAGTTCCCTCCACTCCTTAGTCTTGCCCCAAAGGTCATTCTCATGACTGGCTATATGCCAGTAGGGCAGCCCTACCTGGGTCTAGCCATGAGAAGACGCCCCAGGATCAGCAGGAGTGTGCCTGCCCTCCCCAGCTAAGTCAAGAGAAGAACTTCCTAGTCTGCTCGCTCCCTTCCCATTCCCCATACTCTGAGTAAATCTCCTCCTACAGTAAGGGGGAAAGGCTTGTCGTACCTGGTGTGCTGGCTGAGTGTTGCTGCAGGGCCATCGATTCTGAAAGGGAAGCTGACCTTCCATCTTCAGTCACAGTGACTTGTAGGAATGGAGCGGGCAGCTTCCCCACCTCAGTCTCTGGTCCAGATTGGCCAAATCTTGTCTTAACACATCAGGGTAGATCTCCAGTCTAAAGGCAAAGAGCTTGCTTGGGTCCTTGGGGTATCTTTCCTGATGGGCCTGTGCAGGAGAAGGGGAGGCCGGCTGTGATGTCTTCTCAGGAGTATGGCTGAATTAAAGAGCCATGGGCTCACTTCACACCAGCCCTGAACTGCTCCAATAGTCTGTGATCTCAGCTGCCTTGCTTCTTTGCCTAATGTTGGTTGAGAGAGCATGTAAGGATTTGTCTTGCTTGTGCAGGACATTACTGAAGTCCTCTGTGCTTGTCAAGGAAAAAGTGCCTCAGAGAACTATCTCCCCTCTGCCTGTCTCACAGGGCGCCCACTTGGAGTTGGCACTTGCTCTTGAAGGGTCAATTCCAAGTGCCTGCTCATTAGCTTCAGCCAACAGGGAGACTTGCTGTTAGGAAGCCAGGAGTTTCACTCTTGAGTTTAGCTGCAAGGGTTGTGTGAAGTAGAGGATCTGATCACTTCAGCCCAAGAATCAGCAGAGAAATGAGTCTGATGTCCAGGTTTGCCTCCACTTGCTTTGAGTTCTCCCAGAAGCCAGAGAAATTAGGCCTTTCCTGCTCCAAAATATTCCTATTTCAGCTTTCCAAAATGTGAAATGTCTAGTAGAACCATGAAGGACATATGCATGAATCTATATGTTGCAAGAGAATACCAGTGGCTAATGCAATAATCTGAGGTGGAAGGCCCTCGAGAAAGTTGAAGCTTTATTAACTTGTATGTCAGTGCAATATCCCAGACATATGTACTGTTGCTCTGTGGAGGGCAATACTGGATCTTTCCAGTGATAGGGCTCTTCTGTTCTGGCCAGTGTTGAGCTATAGGCCAAGAAGACTTCATAATTAACTGCATCATCTTCTGACTGTACCCCTAGTAAAGCTAGTTGGGGATCTGGCTGTAAGTTGTATCCCAGTATTGGTATATTCTACTGAGCTGCAAAGTGGCAAATGCCAATGATGAGTTAATGTTAAAGTATTTTCTGTCACTGTGGCAGAGGTTGATTTTGCATGATAAATGTTGAACCAGAGACCAACAAGGATAAACTTGTCTTAAGTCTAATTCCTTTACAGCTTTCAGCCCAATTAAAGGAGTATTTAAGTAAACCATAAATACTAGCGATCATCTTCTTGGTTTTGTGTGATCTGTAAAATCGGATGCCTGAGTGCTTGTGATCCTACAGATTGATTGGACACAAACTGAATTGGTTACAGTTAACCTCATCTGCATTATTTTTCAGCTGTGAATGAGTCTGTTCACCTTTGTCCTTAGCTATGTAGAGTTCTCATTTCCCCCCTCCTTTAAATTGATCTATTTTGAGGGATCAGAAGATGCTGTGTGATAGAGGTGGTAAAGGTGGCACTGGGTTGTTAAGCCATTTCCCCCATACACGTTGTGCCTTTGAGCTAAGGATTGATTGATTGCCTTATAACTCTCTACTATTCTGATGGCAGCATTGTCTGTTCAGGAGATGTTTCCATTTCCACCCACTGCTGAGAGTTATCCCCTTTAATTTTATAGATGCATAACTGGAATCTAATCCATCACTGACTCACTTAGCTAAACTGGTGATCCTTTTCCTGATGCATTATTCTTCTAAGGGTTTCAGTGCTGTGGCCCACAGTGCTGATAGTTTTTTTTCCTCATTGCCCCAAGGATTGCTAAGTCAGGATCTTGCACAGCATTGTGATCAGCTGTATCCTTGTTCAATTGTGATTTTCCCGCTGTTGCCATTTTGGAGGCCATCATGCTGCTTGGCAGGCTCTTTGCTGCTGCTGCTGTTTTGCTTTCAACATCAACGTTTAGGGTTCCATTTTAGTAACCATGTGACTTGTTTATCACACAGCTTGTTCTGTTTTAGTATTGCTGCTAACAGTTGGGCCTGCTGAGTTCTTATATAAATCCTGGCATGGGAAAGAGCTTTTGGGCTAAGCAGCCATCTTGCCCAGTGTCTAGCTACACCCCCAGACTGCTGTTCTAGAGTAGTCCTATAGAGTCTCATAGTCTGGATGTCACTCCAGCTGCAGAATAGGTGACTGCGGCTTTAAGCTGCAGAGGGCCTCTAGCAAGAAGCGTTCAGGTGGAGATGGGATGGGGAAGTGGGGAGGAGCCCAGTGCAGCTCCAGTCTGGGTGTGTTTGCAAGTGTGGTGGTGTGGCTCGGGTGGTCAGTGCCGTTTGGCCGTCTTGGGTTTGCTTCTGTTGGCAAACATAGTTATGTGCTCCTTCCTTTCCTCTGTTTTTTCAGTGGCTTTTTCCAAAGAGCTGCTTGGTGGTTTGGCTTGTGGTGTTGGCTTAACTTTAACCAGTTAATGGATGGGATTGAGGCAGCTGCTTGGTGGTGGCGTAGGAGTGGGGAGACCCCTTCAGCCATGACACTCACTGGGTTAACCTGGGCCAGTGGCTCCTGCCCAGCCCGCTTAACAGGGATCTTGTGAGGATTGTGGACTGCCTAGAGGAAGGACAGGATAGCCTGGTCTGCATAGCTCTCTTTATCCTGTCTTGTGAACTCGGGATGCCTGAGACCAGTAGTGCATTTTCATACCATGCTCCCAACACTCTTTCGACTGGAATGACTTAGTCCTACTACATTGACTGGGTGCTCAGTTAGCATCAGGACATAGCAGAACCTGTTGCTGTAAGGCAGACAAAAGTCTTGGCCTCAGAGGGAGGGAGGGAGGGCAGTGCAGCTGAAGCTGGTTTGCAGTAGGTGTGTGTGTGTGTTCACCAGCCTGTCAGTCTAAGCTCAGAAATGCTGCAGTCTGCTACTCCTCTGGTTGTCTCTGCTGCTCCTAACATCAAGGGACAAGGTGCAGGACAACTCTTCTCCCATCCCAGTTTGTGAGTGTCAAAATCCACTGACAGCCTGGTAGCACCGGAGCTTGGCCATGAAGCAGTGCAATGTTCACTGCAAAAGCCACAAAGGTGTGGATGTCTGTGTATTGCTCTGGGGATTGGTGCCTGTCCTAAATTCTGAAAGGCTGGGTAATTGGGTTAAGACGTCTAGCTCAGTTTTCTGGGTGCTTAATGAAGCTCTGCCTTGTCTTTGCTTTCAGGGGTTTGTGGATGCTGGACCAGTGTGGCACAATATCTTGAGAACTGTACAGCACTGGGCCAATATACCAATTCAGGCATGGGATTTACTAAGCTACCTTGGGCCAGTAACTCTTGGCCAGCATGTCTCAAATGTAGGACTCTGATCTAGCAAGAGGACAATCTTTCTAGTTTGCCCCCAAATCAGCAGCTAACACTGATTTGTTGCTCCCTTTGTAGCATTTTCCATTGAAGGGGTGTTGGTGGTCATACTGCTGATCTCTTGAATCTAGTACTTAAAGCTAGAACAAACCAGGTCTTTCTCGTGCTCCCCCATGTTAAATCCTTATTGGCCAAGGTCAGAACGTAGGACTGTAACCCTGCACTAAAAAGTCCCAACACTAAAAAGCTTTCAACTGTACTGTGTCTACATGCTCATAGGCCTTCACTCTGTATGTCAGGTTAGAATTGGGAGTTACCCAGTTCAAAAAAGCTTGTCTCTTTTCAGGGAGTTCTGGGGATGGGGCCCTAGGCTGGTAGCCAAGTGTTCTGCTTTTCCAAGTGGTGCCCACAGTGGCTTGGGATCCTTCAGATGGCCCCAAGGCTTGCAGCAGAGATGAGGGTCTCATGAGTGAGTTCTGCAGAGGACAACTGTCCTTCTTTGCCTATACAAGCATTGGAATAAATGTATGTTGGGATGCAGGGAAGGAGTACTGACCCCTGCTAACTGGGCAAAGAGGCACCTTTTACCGTGGTGATTCTCTTTATTTAGCAGGGGGAGAGTAACTGGCCCTATCCACCCCCAGCACAGTACTTCCAGTGACTGTAGCTGGGGTCTATCTTATGTTTCTTTTTAGAATGTGAGCCCTTTGGGGACAGGGTTCCATCTTATTTGTTGGTTATTTCTCTGTGTAAACTGCCCTGAGCCATTTTTGGAAGGGTGGTATAGAAATCGAATAATAATAATAACTGTACTGCAGGTGCCTTCCTGTGTAGCTTTTAAAGGCTCCCCACTTTTCAGTTTGTAATTTATGTCCCAGACTTGCCTTCACTTAGAGTGCTGCTGCCAAAAACCAGATCAGGAGCCTTTATTCCTCCTGCAGAGAAGCTCAAATGACCCAAAGGGACAAAGTGCTTCTCCCTCCATAGGTGGCTGTAGTATTTTGCCTTGAAAGACTGGAAGTTCCATCCATGAGAACCTTGGAGGACAAGGGTGGCCTCCTGTGCTGTTCTGCAGAGAGGTAAGGGGTGTGCGTGTGCTTCCTGATCTTGAGAGCAAGGTCAACTTCTGGCAGTGGGTGAAGCAAGACAATTCTCTGTTGTGGACTAGGGAGAAGATAGCTTAGCAGCACTAAAAGCCTTTCCTTGTCTATGGCCCTGTGGGTAGGCAAGGGCCAGTATTTTTTTATTTTATTTTTACATTTCATATCCTGCTCTTCCTCCAAGGAGCCCAGAACAGTGTACTGCATACTCAAGTTTCTCCTCACAACAACCCTAACCACTATACCACGCTGGCTCTCCAGTAACCCCCATAAGCAGAGTTCCATAACCAAGTTAGCTATTACCGCCCCAACCCTCAGGCCATACTGTTGCCTCTCTGTGTGGTGCACCAGCCCCTCCAGCCTTGCCAGAACTGGTGTTCAGATAAGCACTATAGGCAGATGTGAGTAACTGCTTGCATTTTGGTAATTCAAAAGGGGAGTGGCCATTCTTGGTCCCAGTAGTCTTTAGTGTGCAAGTGGTTACTTGTGCCCCAGCACGGTTTATGCCTGTTAAATCTGCATGTGTTTCATAGCTGTAACCTCCATCTCTTTGGCAGGAGCAGCCTTCGATGGTGAGCAAAGAAGCAGTAGCGCAGTCTGCTCTCGGGAGCAGCACCTGGCTCTAGAATGCTGCCGTGAATGTCTTCAACTCTCTGCATTGTATGTATTGAAGAGATTGGATATGCTGCACTTGTTGATGTAAGTATCCATGGAAGGTTACAAGGAAATGCTCCAATATGCCCCAAGAAACTGCCACAACCAATACACCCAATAAATAATTCAACCAAGAGACCCAAGCCACTATAAATAAACCTAAAGCCCCAATAAACCAACTTATAAACCTGAAGCCTCCCAAATAAACCACACAACCAATAAACCAACTTATAAACCTGAAGCCTCCCAAATAAACCACCACAACCAATAAACCCAAAGCCCCGATAAACCAACTAACCCATAGCCCCGATAAACAAACCCACTGCCCAGCCAATAAAGTGAAATGCTCATGATGCAGCTTGTGGTAGAGACTTTTACTGACAGTGTCCTGAATTTGGTTTGTGCAGCATCCATGATGGACACAACAGCCTCTGTTTTTCAGGAGGAGCCCCGGAAGGGGCAGAGAGAAGAACTAGCACAGGCCCAGCCCTGGCAGCAGCACGATCATCTAGAATGCCAGAAACCAGCTCTGCTCCTCCCTGCCACTGGTAATATGTATTTTGACTGGAAGTGTTTAGATCTCTCTCTTGTGGCACACATACCATGGACGTAACCTTGGTCTCTTTTGCAGGAGCAGGCTTTGAAGGGTTTGAAAGAAGCAAGACCACGGTGCCTCCCTCAGCAGCACTCTCTCTCTCTCTCTCTCTGGCAGTCGGCTCCTGGTGGTATGTCTTGTTCTTCTTTGTAATGCTTGGCGCTTGCTCTTGTAGCATGGGCATACTAGGCTCATCTGTCTCCATTTGCCTGTCAGTTCTGCAGGGCAGCCTTGGAAGTGATGGGAAGAATTTGTGTGGTCCATGATGAAGGAAAACCAGGTTCTGGCTGGTCCAGGCCTGTGCACGTCGATAGTTGGCAATAAATGTAAGTGCTGTTATGAAAGTAATAACCATTTTTGGGTTATGCCTTTTGCACACAGTTAGTATGCTGCTGTATCGAGTGAGATGGTGAACTAGTTCTCTGAATGGCCACTGATGCCAAACACAAATTATCACTTGTGTTTCTGGGTTGAGGGACACTTCACACCATCACAGCCCGATCTGCCAGCTGATAGGCTAAGTGTCTGGTTGTTTCCGGCTGGTGAACCGCATGGAGCCTCGGCCTACTTGTCAGTCTTGGGGAACACCACAGAGTGACGATAGGTGGAAATCAAAGTGTCCAGGGACAGACTCTCCAGTTGGATTTGTGTGCCAATGCTATGGCACTTGATCTACCCAGTACATGCAGAAGTGGAGCCAGATGGTTTAGTTTCCTAGCACTGGAAGCTTTGATCCTAAGATGCTGTTGCACCTCAGGAGCTATCTGCACCTGTCGGATGAGGAGGTGGGCAGCGGTGAAGGGGGTGATCAGGATGGCAACCGCACTTGCTATGCCACAGCTCTTGGTGACTCTGCTTCTCTCTGCACAGGCCCTGCCCTCTTTGCCCACGCTGGTGCACTCTTTTCCTTCTGTCATGGGGCTGCAGCTGGCTAGGGAATTGGTAGCAAAGGTTTGCCTCTCCCCGCCAGATTTGTTGGATGGGTGGCACGTTGTCCTCACCACCACCACCACCACCACCACAACAAACCAATAAATCCTAACCTGCAACTTCAGCCTGTTCAGTCTAGGCAGCTTGTTCAGCCAGCCCCTTGGACTCCCTCAGCCAGGAGTGAAGCATAAGGCCACCCTGCTGCTATCTGCCTTGACCCTCATGCTGGGTCTCCCCCTCTTTGACTTTGAAGACTCCCTCTGAAGAATATGGCTATAAGCTCATCTTTTTCCTCAAAGAAAAATCTGTGTCTTCCAAAGCGAGACACTCTTTCGTAGTGAAAAAACTGCTCCGGCCCCTCTCTTTGGATCCGGGAGCCCAGCTCTGTAATTGGATACCAGCGCATACCAAGAAAAAACTCAGCCAGTCAGAACAACTGGGGTAGTGGTGAGCACCAGCTCGCAGCTTACAGCACGGGGCACATCCATGCAGCTTGGGAGGAACTTCAGTCGGACAAAGAAGCAGGCCAAGAACGGAGTGAGGCAGCGAAGGCTAAGTTCTGTCCCCAGGCTAACCAGCCATGAGCTCAAACGGTTGCCATTATTGTGACCAGCCAGTTCACAGGGGAAACAAAGGAGAGGAAAAGGAGTGCCCATGATGTCCATCAGCCATGGGGCCTTGGCGCAGTGGCCAGCCGTGATGAAAACTCCCAGGGCCCCAACATGTTAACTCAGCTGAGCACTTTTGGAACTGGCTTCTTGTTGGTTGTCTGTGTCTTGTTCTGTAAAGGGAAATGTTGTTGATCCTCCAGTAAATATTGGCACAGTATGTTTGACTGAATGTTACTGACAATGCAGTGAGAAAGGGCCATAGTGGCTCACAGTTTCACAACCCGCCTCTGCGTAGGTTGGGCTCTTGTATGTGAAAATGTGTTTGTAATGTGACAGCACTTCTGTAAACCTTTTGGGAAAGGACTTGCTCTGCAAATTGAACACCATTATTCACAATTATCTGTGGACATACCACATAATTGGGCTACTAAATTAGTTATGGCCTCAGCAACAGAAGGGGCTTCTCAGCAGTGCCTTGGGTGGCCAACTGAGGCACTGGATGACGGGCCTCCTTCTTTGTGGGCCTCCCCTGAAGAAAAAGGGAGCGCTGCTTATGGCTGGACCAGATACATTACCCCTAAGAAGGGCAAGCTCTAATTTTCCCCCTCATGGTATCAAATTTATTGTGGTGGTTCTGCAGCTGTCTTTGCTACTGCTAATATGATTTTCCACTACAGTATGGACGATGTTTCTGATATTGCATTTCTGTTTTGGTGCTACATCCAGGAGGCCCACAGGTGGCATCAGGCTGAGAGAACAGTGTGAACAACACAATGCTCCACCCCTTGGGTTTCTAGTTGGGAGCTGTAAAGCCACATGTCTTTGTCTAAGCCTCTCTATGCTTTGCTTTCTGAGTCTGAGCAGAAAGAAGACGTGATGGAATCCCAGTCTTGGGAGCAGCAGGATCAGCTAGACTGCTGGAAAGCTCCTCCCTGCTGGTGGTGATGGTAAGGATTTCTACAGGTAGTGTTTGGTCTTCACTGTTGTGACATGAGCATTGTAGACATCTGTTTTTCAGGAGCAGGTTCTGAAGGTGTGGAAAGAAGCAGTACCAGGGTCTCAATCAGTAGGGGCATCTTCTCTGTGCCCGATGGTAGGTATGATTGACATGGTTTGGAACTCCCGAGTGTTTAGATTGTGGGCCCTATGGGGACAGGAATCCATTTTTAAAAACTTTATTTCTCAATCTAAATGGTTTGGCGCACTCTTGAGAAGAGATAAGTATTCATTGCCATCTGACAGATGTACCCTCTCTGTCCATTGCTTCTTAGTTGCAGAGGAGTAGCTGCAGAAGTGGCAGAAACGATTGGTGCAGCCACAGCCTCAGGTGCAACACGATTCTCGGACACAAGAAACCTCTGTGACTGGTGGCAGACATGCTTGACGTTTGGATCTTGTCACGAACCCAGCTCTGACCGAGATGACTAGCAGGCCAGCATGGACGCCCTCAAAAACCCCTTGCCTGTGTTGTAGCTGGCTCTGTATTGAGGCTTCTCTTCGCCTGCACTGTTGGCAGAAACACCTTGCAGGATGTCTTGCTTCCCATTCCTGTCCCCTGCTCTTGGATGTCTCCGCTCCTGACACTCAAACTCTGACTTTGCCTGCTTCGAATGGACTGACACTTTCCTTCAGCCTCGCACCCCTCTTGCCCAGCCGGGACAGCCAGAAGACAGACACTGCTCAGCCTTGGCTCTGCTGCCTTGGTCAGCATTGTGGTCTTCCTTTCCTAATAATCTGCATCTCCGGCCACTAACTACATCAGTGTTGTCTTGGAGTCTCCTGTGAGAGGAGAGACGCTGTGCCCCTGGGGCTTATAAAGAGGGAGGGTGTGCCCCCAAGAGGCACACTGGATCTAGTCTTCCACCAAGTGAGACTACCTGTGACTCTATCCATCACCTGCCCTGCCTAGCATCCCCCCCCATCTGAGGAAGCACCAGCTGCCACTGAGGGATGGGCCTTGTCTGGGGCTACGCTGAGACTCTGGAATCCATTCCCTGCAGAAATCAGAGCCTCCCCATCTCAGACTACTTAAGACATTGGACACATTTCTTCACCCAAGCTTTTAAAGTAGATGTGGCTTTAACTTCCTGGTCTTTGACTGTAATAAAGATGTGTATCTGAAGGTTTTAGTTAGTTTGAATTGTTCCTGGAATTTGTTTCTTTGCCTTCTTCCACCCTTTTTAGAAATGGCTTCATTTACCCTACCGGCTCCTGCTGACTGCCTCTGTCGGTCTATTCATTGGCTTTCCTTTGGTGTTCTTGCTGATGTATCTGATGCTTCATTTCTCTTCTCTCTTCTGTCTCTACATGTTACAACCATCACTTGGATACTGTTCTTCCTTATTTGGGAGCATGGTCCCGGTCACTGTTGCTCCTCCTCCCTCTTTACCTGTCCTATTGAGTCTGTTTCTATTCTGACTGGTGTCCTCTGCCCCCCACTATGGTGGCTGCTGCTGCTTAGTGTGGCCTCCTCTGTGACTGACAAGCCAGTCATGGTGGCTTGACAGTTGTCAAAGCCTACCTGCCGTCTCACTGCTCCTCACCTGCCTCTGACAGCAGCGGTGTGCTCTGAGGTTCTTGTCTATCCACTCAGTCTCCTGACTCTCGCTTGATTGGCTGGATTCTTGGGGAGGGAAATGTTTTTGTTTTTAGGGTGGGGGCAAGGGAGGAGTGGTTGGTTGACTTGCAGTCAAGATGGTTATCTTCACTCTGGCATGCTCCAGAGCCTCCTGTCAAAATGTTCACGGTCCTCAGCTGCTTTGTCACTTCCTAACAGTGGATCCTTGCTTGTTAAACAGGTGATCAATTTCCCTTGTCTGCTGTCAGAGTCTTGGCTGGTGAGTTTCTATAAATATCTAGGGCAGGAAGAAAGGTCAGCCTCCTGCTTCCAGAGGGAGATGTCAGGACTCTGGAGTCTTAAACATTATAGATTCTGTTGAAGTATCTTGTGCAATTCCTGACAGACTGAGAGTGCTGGAAGGTAGCATATCTCTCAATTAGAAGATGGGAGTTGATCCACTGGTTCCACCTTGTGTATCTTTCAGAATGCTAATGAGAGCTTCCCAGCCAAGGGTGTGCCCTGGAATTCAACTCTCACTGCTTGAATGTGTGTCTTCTAGGGATCCATAGCAAAGTATCTCCTCTGCCAGAGGTGTATGACTTTGAAATGGAAAGAGCTCACTGTATTTCAGTTTTACCCTTGTTGGACACCTACTCCAAAGCTGCTGAGCTTTACTGTTGGAGATCATTTGAAGTGTGCTCAAAGGAAAAGTTGTCATATAAGAACTTTCAAATAATGTTGCTCCTGGTTCTTCCTAAAGTAGGTGAGAAATAGTGTTGCTTGGAAATGTGCAATGCCATGTTGATTTTCCAGCAGTATTCTGCAGCTTCAGAGAAGTACATAGCTGGACCAATCCTGTAGGAGTGAGGTAAGTTTTCACTGTCACATTAGAAGATCTGCCAGTGGACTCTCATTCCTGTGCAAAGCAGAAGGAAGGTTGTTGCAGTTGCAACACATGCAGTCATCCAGTGGAATGTGCTGTGAGCTCAGATAATCAGCACACTGACAGGTGTGACAATACTTCATTGCTTGGTTAGGTTTTCCCTCTTGGGTAGTGGGGGGTTCATGTATTAACTGACAGGAGGACTATGCCTTGCAGTTAATTCTTTGGCCAAGGATTGAAGTTATACTGCTAAAATGGAGCTGCAAAGATACTGTAACTTAAACATGCATGTGTGTCAAGAACCTTTCCCCTAAACTTCAAAAGAAAAGATCAATGTCTGGAGTCTTGGGAGGTGAAAACAAGGACTGCACAAAGGCCTTCCTCCACAGATAGGAGTGAAAAACCAGGTATGGCTGCTATTCTACTGACTCCACTGTCTCCTACTGCTGGAATTGGAAAATCTTTGATCCCAGCACCCACAGCTCAATCATCTGTCATGGATGGTTGAGGAGTGGGTGTTGGGATCAAGGGTTTTCCAATTCCAGCGGTAGGGAATGGTGGTGCAGAACCTATCTCGAAGAGATTCTTTCTTCCTTTTAGGGTTTGATTCTTCCTTTTAGGGTTTGATTCTTCCTTTTAGGGTTTGATTCTTCCTTTTAGGGTTTGATTCTTCCTTTTAGGGTTTGATTCTTCCTTTTAGGGTTTGATTCTTCCTTTTAGGGTTTGATTCTTCCTTTTAGGGTTTGATTCTTCCTTTTAGGGTTTGATTCTTCCTTTTAGGGTTTGATTCTTCCTTTTAGGGTTTGATTCTTCCTTTTAGGGTTTGATTCTTCCTTTTAGGGTTTGATTCTTCCTTTTAGGGTTTGATTCTTCCTTTTAGGGTTTGATTCTTCCTTTTAGGGTTTGATTCTTCCTTTTAGGGTTTGATTCTTCCTTTTAGGGTTTGATTCTTCCTTTTAGGGTTTGATTCTTCCTTTTAGGGTTTGATTCTTCCTTTTAGGGTTTGATTCTTCCTTTTAGGGTTAGGGTTAGGGTTAGGGTTAGGGTTAGGGTTAGGGTTAGGGTTAGGGTTAGGGTTAGGGTTAGGGTTAGGGTTAGGGTCAGGGTTAGGGTTAGGGTCAGGGTTAGGGTTAGGGTCAGGGTTAGGGGGTTAGGGTTAGGGTTAGGGTTAGGGTTAGGGTTAGGGTTAGGGTTAGTGGTGCGGGTTAAGGGTGCGGGTTAAGGGTGCGGGGTTAAGGGTTAGGGTTAGGGTTAGGGTTAGGGTTAGGGTTAGGGTTAGGGTTAGGGTTAGGGTTAGGGTTAGGGTTAGGGTTAGGGTTAGGGTTAGGGTTAGGGTTAGGGTTAGGGTTAGGGTTAGGGTTAGGGTTAGGGTTAGGGTTAGGGTTAGGGTTAGGGTTAGGGTTAGGGTTAGGGTTAGGGTTAGGGTTAGGGTTAGGGTTAGGGTTAGGGTTAGGGTTAGGGTTAGGGTTAGGGTTAGGGTTAGGGTTAGGGTTAGGGTTAGGGTTAGGGTTAGGGTTAGGGTTAGGGTTAGGGTTAGGGTTAGGGTTAGGGTTAGGGTTAGGGTTAGGGTTAGGGTTAGGGTTAGGGGTTAGGGTTAGGGTTAGGGTTAGGGTTAGGGTTAGGGGTTAGGGTTAGGGTTAGGGTTAGGGTTAGGGTTAGGGTTAGGGTTAGGGGTTAGGGTTAGGGTTAGGGTTAGGGTTAGGGTTAGGGTTAGGGTTAGGGTTAGGGTTAGGGGTTAGGGTTAGGGTTAGGGTTAGGGTTAGGGTTAGGGTTAGGGTTAGGGTTAGGGTTAGGGTTAGGGTTAGGGTTAGGGTTAGGGTTAGGGTTAGGGTTAGGGTTAGGGTTAGGGTTAGGGTTAGGGTTAGGGTTAGGGTTAGGGTTAGGGTTAGGGTTAGGGTTAGGGTTAGGGTTAGGGTTAGGGTTAGGGTTAGGGTTAGGGTTAGGGTTAGGGTTAGGGTTAGGGTTAGGGTTAGGGTTAGGGTTAGGGTTAGGGTTAGGGTTAGGGTTAGGGTTAGGGTTAGGGTTAGGGTTAGGGTTAGGGTTAGGGTTAGGGTTAGGGTTAGGGTTAGGGTTAGGGTTAGGGTTAGGGTTAGGGTTAGGGTTAGGGTTAGGGTTAGGGTTAGGGTTAGGGTTAGGGTTAGGGTTAGGGTTAGGGTTAGGGTTAGGGTTAGGGTTAGGGTTAGGGTTAGGGTTAGGGTTAGGGTTAGGGTTAGGGTTAGGGTTAGGGTTAGGGTTAGGGTTAGGGTTAGGGTTAGGGTTAGGGTTAGGGTTAGGGTTAGGGTTAGGGTTAGGGTTAGGGTTAGGGTTAGGGTTAGGGTTAGGGTTAGGGTTAGGGTTAGGGTTAGGGTTAGGGTTAGGGTTAGGGTTAGGGTTAGGGTTAGGGTTAGGGTTAGGGTTAGGGTTAGGGTTAGGGTTAGGGTTAGGGTTAGGGTTAGGGTTAGGGTTAGGGTTAGGGTTAGGGTTAGGGTTAGGGTTAGGGTTAGGGTTAGGGTTAGGGTTAGGGTTAGGGTTAGGGTTAGGGTTAGGGTTAGGGTTAGGGTTAGGGTTAGGGTTAGGGTTAGGGTTAGGGTTAGGGTTAGGGTTAGGGTTAGGGTTAGGGTTAGGGTTAGGGTTAGGGTTAGGGTTAGGGTTAGGGTTAGGGTTAGGGTTAGGGTTAGGGTTAGGGTTAGGGTTAGGGTTAGGGTTAGGGTTAGGGTTAGGGTTAGGGTTAGGGTTAGGGTTAGGGTTAGGGTTAGGGTTAGGGTTAGGGTTAGGGTTAGGGTTAGGGTTAGGGTTAGGGTTAGGGTTAGGGTTAGGGTTAGGGTTAGGGTTAGGGTTAGGGTTAGGGTTAGGGTTAGGGTTAGGGTTAGGGTTAGGGTTAGGGTTAGGGTTAGGGTTAGGGTTAGGGTTAGGGTTAGGGTTAGGGTTAGGGTTAGGGTTAGGGTTAGGGTTAGGGTTAGGGTTAGGGTTAGGGTTAGGGTTAGGGTTAGGGTTAGGGTTAGGGTTAGGGTTAGGGTTAGGGTTAGGGTTAGGGTTAGGGTTAGGGTTAGGGTTAGGGTTAGGGTTAGGGTTAGGGTTAGGGTTAGGGTTAGGGTTAGGGTTAGGGTTAGGGTTAGGGTTAGGGTTAGGGTTAGGGTTAGGGTTAGGGTTAGGGTTAGGGTTAGGGTTAGGGTTAGGGTTAGGGTTAGGGTTAGGGTTAGGGTTAGGGTTAGGGTTAGGGTTAGGGTTAGGGTTAGGGTTAGGGTTAGGGTTAGGGTTAGGGTTAGGGTTAGGGTTAGGGTTAGGGTTAGGGTTAGGGTTAGGGTTAGGGTTAGGGTTAGGGTTAGGGTTAGGGTTAGGGTTAGGGTTAGGGTTAGGGTTAGGGTTAGGGTTAGGGTTAGGGTTAGGGTTAGGGTTAGGGTTAGGGTTAGGGTTAGGGTTAGGGTTAGGGTTAGGGTTAGGGTTAGGGTTAGGGTTAGGGTTAGGGTTAGGGTTAGGGTTAGGGTTAGGGTTAGGGTTAGGGTTAGGGTTAGGGTTAGGGTTAGGGTTAGGGTTAGGGTTAGGGTTAGGGTTAGGGTTAGGGTTAGGGTTAGGGTTAGGGTTAGGGTTAGGGTTAGGGTTAGGGTTAGGGTTAGGGTTAGGGTTAGGGTTAGGGTTAGGGTTAGGGTTAGGGTTAGGGTTAGGGTTAGGGTTAGGGTTAGGGTTAGGGTTAGGGTTAGGGTTAGGGTTAGGGTTAGGGTTAGGGTTAGGGTTAGGGTTAGGGTTAGGGTTAGGGTTAGGGTTAGGGTTAGGGTTAGGGTTAGGGTTAGGGTTAGGGTTAGGGTTAGGGTTAGGGTTAGGGTTAGGGTTAGGGTTAGGGTTAGGGTTAGGGTTAGGGTTAGGGTTAGGGTTAGGGTTAGGGTTAGGGTTAGGGTTAGGGTTAGGGTTAGGGTTAGGGTTAGGGTTAGGGTTAGGGTTAGGGTTAGGGTTAGGGTTAGGGTTAGGGTTAGGGTTAGGGTTAGGGTTAGGGTTAGGGTTAGGGTTAGGGTTAGGGTTAGGGTTAGGGTTAGGGTTAGGGTTAGGGTTAGGGTTAGGGTTAGGGTTAGGGTTAGGGTTAGGGTTAGGGTTAGGGTTAGGGTTAGGGTTAGGGTTAGGGTTAGGGTTAGGGTTAGGGTTAGGGTTAGGGTTAGGGTTAGGGTTAGGGTTAGGGTTAGGGTTAGGGTTAGGGTTAGGGTTAGGGTTAGGGTTAGGGTTAGGGTTAGGGTTAGGGTTAGGGTTAGGGTTAGGGTTAGGGTTAGGGTTAGGGTTAGGGTTAGGGTTAGGGTTAGGGTTAGGGTTAGGGTTAGGGTTAGGGTTAGGGTTAGGGTTAGGGTTAGGGTTAGGGTTAGGGTTAGGGTTAGGGTTAGGGTTAGGGTTAGGGTTAGGGTTAGGGTTAGGGTTAGGGTTAGGGTTAGGGTTAGGGTTAGGGTTAGGGTTAGGGTTAGGGTTAGGGTTAGGGTTAGGGTTAGGGTTAGGGTTAGGGTTAGGGTTAGGGTTAGGGTTAGGGTTAGGGTTAGGGTTAGGGTTAGGGTTAGGGTTAGGGTTAGGGTTAGGGTTAGGGTTAGGGTTAGGGTTAGGGTTAGGGTTAGGGTTAGGGTTAGGGTTAGGGTTAGGGTTAGGGTTAGGGTTAGGGTTAGGGTTAGGGTTAGGGTTAGGGTTAGGGTTAGGGTTAGGGTTAGGGTTAGGGTTAGGGTTAGGGTTAGGGTTAGGGTTAGGGTTAGGGTTAGGGTTAGGGTTAGGGTTAGGGTTAGGGTTAGGGTTAGGGTTAGGGTTAGGGTTAGGGTTAGGGTTAGGGTTAGGGTTAGGGTTAGGGTTAGGGTTAGGGTTAGGGTTAGGGTTAGGGTTAGGGTTAGGGTTAGGGTTAGGGTTAGGGTTAGGGTTAGGGTTAGGGTTAGGGTTAGGGTTAGGGTTAGGGTTAGGGTTAGGGTTAGGGTTAGGGTTAGGGTTAGGGTTAGGGTTAGGGTTAGGGTTAGGGTTAGGGTTAGGGTTAGGGTTAGGGTTAGGGTTAGGGTTAGGGTTAGGGTTAGGGTTAGGGTTAGGGTTAGGGTTAGGGTTAGGGTTAGGGTTAGGGTTAGGGTTAGGGTTAGGGTTAGGGTTAGGGTTAGGGTTAGGGTTAGGGTTAGGGTTAGGGTTAGGGTTAGGGTTAGGGTTAGGGTTAGGGTTAGGGTTAGGGTTAGGGTTAGGGTTAGGGTTAGGGTTAGGGTTAGGGTTAGGGTTAGGGTTAGGGTTAGGGTTAGGGTTAGGGTTAGGGTTAGGGTTAGGGTTAGGGTTAGGGTTAGGGTTAGGGTTAGGGTTAGGGTTAGGGTTAGGGTTAGGGTTAGGGTTAGGGTTAGGGTTAGGGTTAGGGTTAGGGTTAGGGTTAGGGTTAGGGTTAGGGTTAGGGTTAGGGTTAGGGTTAGGGTTAGGGTTAGGGTTAGGGTTAGGGTTAGGGTTAGGGTTAGGGTTAGGGTTAGGGTTAGGGTTAGGGTTAGGGTTAGGGTTAGGGTTAGGGTTAGGGTTAGGGTTAGGGTTAGGGTTAGGGTTAGGGTTAGGGTTAGGGTTAGGGTTAGGGTTAGGGTTAGGGTTAGGGTTAGGGTTAGGGTTAGGGTTAGGGTTAGGGTTAGGGTTAGGGTTAGGGTTAGGGTTAGGGTTAGGGTTAGGGTTAGGGTTAGGGTTAGGGTTAGGGTTAGGGTTAGGGTTAGGGTTAGGGTTAGGGTTAGGGTTAGGGTTAGGGTTAGGGTTAGGGTTAGGGTTAGGGTTAGGGTTAGGGTTAGGGTTAGGGTTAGGGTTAGGGTTAGGGTTAGGGTTAGGGTTAGGGTTAGGGTTAGGGTTAGGGTTAGGGTTAGGGTTAGGGTTAGGGTTAGGGTTAGGGTTAGGGTTAGGGTTAGGGTTAGGGTTAGGGTTAGGGTTAGGGTTAGGGTTAGGGTTAGGGTTAGGGTTAGGGTTAGGGTTAGGGTTAGGGTTAGGGTTAGGGTTAGGGTTAGGGTTAGGGTTAGGGTTAGGGTTAGGGTTAGGGTTAGGGTTAGGGTTAGGGTTAGGGTTAGGGTTAGGGTTAGGGTTAGGGTTAGGGTTAGGGTTAGGGTTAGGGTTAGGGTTAGGGTTAGGGTTAGGGTTAGGGTTAGGGTTAGGGTTAGGGTTAGGGTTAGGGTTAGGGTTAGGGTTAGGGTTAGGGTTAGGGTTAGGGTTAGGGTTAGGGTTAGGGTTAGGGTTAGGGTTAGGGTTAGGGTTAGGGTTAGGGTTAGGGTTAGGGTTAGGGTTAGGGTTAGGGTTAGGGTTAGGGTTAGGGTTAGGGTTAGGGTTAGGGTTAGGGTTAGGGTTAGGGTTAGGGTTAGGGTTAGGGTTAGGGTTAGGGTTAGGGTTAGGGTTAGGGTTAGGGTTAGGGTTAGGGTTAGGGTTAGGGTTAGGGTTAGGGTTAGGGTTAGGGTTAGGGTTAGGGTTAGGGTTAGGGTTAGGGTTAGGGTTAGGGTTAGGGTTAGGGTTAGGGTTAGGGTTAGGGTTAGGGTTAGGGTTAGGGTTAGGGTTAGGGTTAGGGTTAGGGTTAGGGTTAGGGTTAGGGTTAGGGTTAGGGTTAGGGTTAGGGTTAGGGTTAGGGTTAGGGTTAGGGTTAGGGTTAGGGTTAGGGTTAGGGTTAGGGTTAGGGTTAGGGTTAGGGTTAGGGTTAGGGTTAGGGTTAGGGTTAGGGTTAGGGTTAGGGTTAGGGTTAGGGTTAGGGTTAGGGTTAGGGTTAGGGTTAGGGTTAGGGTTAGGGTTAGGGTTAGGGTTAGGGTTAGGGTTAGGGTTAGGGTTAGGGTTAGGGTTAGGGTTAGGGTTAGGGTTAGGGTTAGGGTTAGGGTTAGGGTTAGGGTTAGGGTTAGGGTTAGGGTTAGGGTTAGGGTTAGGGTTAGGGTTAGGGTTAGGGTTAGGGTTAGGGTTAGGGTTAGGGTTAGGGTTAGGGTTAGGGTTAGGGTTAGGGTTAGGGTTAGGGTTAGGGTTAGGGTTAGGGTTAGGGTTAGGGTTAGGGTTAGGGTTAGGGTTAGGGTTAGGGTTAGGGTTAGGGTTGGGTTAGGGTTAGGGTTAGGGTTAGGGTTAGGGTTAGGGTTAGGGTTAGGGTTAGGGTTAGGGTTAGGGTTAGGGTTGGGTTAGGGTTAGGGTTAGGGTTAGGGTTAGGGTTAGGGTTAGGGTTAGGGTTAGGGTTAGGGTTAGGGTTAGGGTTAGGGTTAGGGTTAGGGTTAGGGTTAGGGTTAGGGTTAGGGTTAGGGTTAGGGTTAGGGTTAGGGTTAGGGTTAGGGTTAGGGTTAGGGTTAGGGTTAGGGTTAGGGTTAGGGTTAGGGTTAGGGTTAGGGTTAGGGTTAGGGTTAGGGTTAGGGTTAGGGTTAGGGTTAGGGTTAGGGTTAGGGTTAGGGTTAGGGTTAGGGTTAGGGTTAGGGTTAGGGTTAGGGTTAGGGTTAGGGTTAGGGTTAGGGTTAGGGTTAGGGTTAGGGTTAGGGTTAGGGTTAGGGTTAGGGTTAGGGTTAGGGTTAGGGTTAGGGTTAGGGTTAGGGTTAGGGTTAGGGTTAGGGTTAGGGTTAGGGTTAGGGTTAGGGTTAGGGTTAGGGTTAGGGTTAGGGTTAGGGTTAGGGTTAGGGTTAGGGTTAGGGTTAGGGTTAGGGTTAGGGTTAGGGTTAGGGTTAGGGTTAGGGTTAGGGTTAGGGTTAGGGTTAGGGTTAGGGTTAGGGTTAGGGTTAGGGTTAGGGTTAGGGTTAGGGTTAGGGTTAGGGTTAGGGTTAGGGTTAGGGTTAGGGTTAGGGTTAGGGTTAGGGTTAGGGTTAGGGTTAGGGTTAGGGTTAGGGTTAGGGTTAGGGTTAGGGTTAGGGTTAGGGTTAGGGTTAGGGTTAGGGTTAGGGTTAGGGTTAGGGTTAGGGTTAGGGTTAGGGTTAGGGTTAGGGTTAGGGTTAGGGTTAGGGTTAGGGTTAGGGTTAGGGTTAGGGTTAGGGTTAGGGTTAGGGTTAGGGTTAGGGTTAGGGTTAGGGTTAGGGTTAGGGTTAGGGTTAGGGTTAGGGTTAGGGTTAGGGTTAGGGTTAGGGTTAGGGTTAGGGTTAGGGTTAGGGTTAGGGTTAGGGTTAGGGTTAGGGTTAGGGTTAGGGTTAGGGTTAGGGTTAGGGTTAGGGTTAGGGTTAGGGTTAGGGTTAGGGTTAGGGTTAGGGTTAGGGTTAGGGTTAGGGTTAGGGTTAGGGTTAGGGTTAGGGTTAGGGTTAGGGTTAGGGTTAGGGTTAGGGTTAGGGTTAGGGTTAGGGTTAGGGTTAGGGTTAGGGTTAGGGTTAGGGTTAGGGTTAGGGTTAGGGTTAGGGTTAGGGTTAGGGTTAGGGTTAGGGTTAGGGTTAGGGTTAGGGTTAGGGTTAGGGTTAGGGTTAGGGTTAGGGTTAGGGTTAGGGTTAGGGTTAGGGTTAGGGTTAGGGTTAGGGTTAGGGTTAGGGTTAGGGTTAGGGTTAGGGTTAGGGTTAGGGTTAGGGTTAGGGTTAGGGTTAGGGTTAGGGTTAGGGTTAGGGTTAGGGTTAGGGTTAGGGTTAGGGTTAGGGTTAGGGTTAGGGTTAGGGTTAGGGTTAGGGTTAGGGTTAGGGTTAGGGTTAGGGTTAGGGTTAGGGTTAGGGTTAGGGTTAGGGTTAGGGTTAGGGTTAGGGTTAGGGTTAGGGTTAGGGTTAGGGTTAGGGTTAGGGTTAGGGTTAGGGTTAGGGTTAGGGTTAGGGTTAGGGTTAGGGTTAGGGTTAGGGTTAGGGTTAGGGTTAGGGTTAGGGTTAGGGTTAGGGTTAGGGTTAGGGTTAGGGTTAGGGTTAGGGTTAGGGTTAGGGTTAGGGTTAGGGTTAGGGTTAGGGTTAGGGTTAGGGTTAGGGTTAGGGTTAGGGTTAGGGTTAGGGTTAGGGTTAGGGTTAGGGTTAGGGTTAGGGTTAGGGTTAGGGTTAGGGTTAGGGTTAGGGTTAGGGTTAGGGTTAGGGTTAGGGTTAGGGTTAGGGTTAGGGTTAGGGTTAGGGTTAGGGTTAGGGTTAGGGTTAGGGTTAGGGTTAGGGTTAG